>NC_142517.1:172815000-173123000 GCF_057876585.1 Rhinolophus sinicus | reverse complement strand
ATACAGAATTTTTATTTAAAAAATAGTGATTTTTCCAATACATGAACAAGGCATATTTATTTTGATATTCTTGAGTTTCTCTCATTTTCGTTCTTGATTAGTCCAATAGATGTTTTATCAATTTTGTTGACCTTTTCAAAGAACCAAATATTTGCTTTGTTAATCATCTATTTTTATCTGTTGCATATTTCATTTATATCTTATCTGGTCTTCATTTATTCTTCCTTCTTACTTTTTCAGCTTCTTTTGGTGGTAATTGATTTTAGATCTTTATATTTTTCCTTTTTTGTTTGCTAATTTTTCCATTTGTGTTTTTCTACATGTCCCTCTAAGTACTGCTTTAGCTGCATCCAACACCTTTTGCTAGATTGTAGATTAGTATCATTTATTAGAAATATTTTTTAAATTTCCTTTACATTTCTTTGACATTTGGATTGTTTAAAAATGTATAGTTTAATTTCCAAATATTGGGGAATCTACCAAAATGTTATTTTTTTCCCTTACTTTAATTTGATTGTAGTCTTAGGATGTACTCTGTATGCTTTCAATCAATTGAAGTTTTTGAAACTTGTTTTATGGTCCAATATGTGTCTGTACTGGTGAACATACTGTGTTCACAGGGAAAGAATGCAAATTCTTCTATTGTAACACTTAATGCTCTACAAATATTTTAAAGTCAAGGCAATTGAAGGTGTTGTTTATAGTATATATTCCTTTATTTCTTTTTGGTATAACTGTTTTACCAGTTGCTTAGAGGGTTATCTAAAATCTTCAACTATGATTGTAAAGTTGTTTTTTTTAATCCTTATAATTCTGTTTCTGTATATATTTTGAACTCTGTTTTTAGGTACAAATGTATTCATTTTTATACCTGTTAGGTATTAATTCCATTATTATTATGAAATATCTCTCTTTATCTTTTGCAATGCTCTCTGTTTAAATGTTATTGTTTCTGGAAATAACACACAAGTCTCTCTGGAATTCTGAATATTCCAATGTTTAAGAGCTGTAGCTTCTATCCAAAAAAAATATATTCTACCTTTTGCTAGCCATAATACATTTATTTTGTAATGTATTTTATACCTCCACATTCAAACATTTCTAAAATAGAAATGTTGATTGGGTGATTCTTAAATTGACTTATGACTGAGCAACAATAATTTACAAAAAAAAATTGTTTCTGAAATAATGTAAAAGTATGATGAAATGTAAATAAAGTGAGCTACTTAGGCTTCATTAAAATTTAAATAAAATATAGATATGTTTTAGACAAATTTTACTAAAATGTTAAATGGCAGTTCAAGTTATCCTTTATGAGGAAATATATCTTCTTAGAGATGGAGATTTGCCTTCAAGTTGGAAGTAAGTTTTGATATGAGCCCTTGTTTAGGTTCACTGCAGATGTCATGAGAGATTTTTGAAGCGTATAATACACTCAGTAATGCTTTTATGTGGACAGACATACAAATTTGGTAAGTAGGAGGCTGTATTTGAAGAAATAATAGAACCTTGTGAAGTCCAGCCAGTGAGCTAATGAGGCCATACAATCCATGAGTTAGGAATTCAGGAATCATTGTATTGAATTATGTACCCTTTCCTGAACTTTAGCACAGCTCCTTGAAACATAATTTTTGAAGATATTTGCAATTTTTTTTATAACTTTCCTCAATTACTTAAGTTCAATATGGGTAGGAAGCATATCATGATTAATAGTCTCTTATAGCAATTTCTCCCCTTTTTCCTAAACAAAATTATCAGCAATCTGGAATAGTATTACTCTGAAAATTTTTCTTGTGTAAATCATAAGTTTTACTTCATATCTATTGCTTGCCCACAATATTCAGTTACTATTTCTAAGGTCATTTAAGAACAGAAATGCACCATTTCATCTTTAATGGCCAATTCAAAATAAAGCATTACATTTCATAGGACCCTAATAGATACCAATTTTGTTCGTAATAAGGAATGAAGCAACTAACTAAAATCTATGTTTTAGAACAAAATTAGTGACTTAAACTGTCATACCATTTAGCTTTAGACATAGTCTTCAAATATGAATGTGTTAAATTTAAATTGATTCTATTCAGTTCAGGGAACATGCTATCCATATATACTTCCAACACTCTTTATTTCTTAAAACAGTGGCAATATATAAAAAGTATTTTCTGGTAAATAACACACATTTTGACACATTTTCTAAAAAGCTATCTTTCCACAAATGGTAGATAATAAAAAGTCAAAGCAGGATAATAAAGAATTA
Organism: Rhinolophus sinicus; assembly: GCF_057876585.1. Lineage (NCBI taxonomy): Eukaryota > Metazoa > Chordata > Mammalia > Chiroptera > Rhinolophidae > Rhinolophus > Rhinolophus sinicus. Next base: position 173,120,740 of record NC_142517.1, on the reverse strand, counting down.
TAACAAATTATTTTTAAACTCCACAGATATTGTTTTGGTTTAGAAACATAGGTTCATAACTTATTAGGGATAATTTTGTGTATATTTAAAAATTCTTCCAAGTTGACATAATGGCTAGGTTTTGATATTTCTTAATTGGTTTCCTTTCTTTTTAATCAGATAATTAAAATTTGTACCATGTTCATAAACATTTAAAGATGATTTGGAAACTTTATCATTGTGTCAATGGATTAGTTCAGAGAAAGTGACCTTAAATGTCAATGCCTGGAATTCTTTAGACCAGTGAATTTCAGGACTCGTTTTACTTGGACTCAGCTTGGCATGTACCTCACCCCCCATGTAATTGGGATGAGTGTAGTGACCCATTTTTGTGTCACTGGTATGAAAACTAGTTAGTTTATGTGCTCCCATTGCCTAATGAGAAGTAATTCAGGAACAAATTGAGGGAAGAGTAGCTCCTAAACAGTCTTGGAGTGGGATTGACTCTCCCTAATTCCTGAGATAATGAAAGGGTACTAAGCCTACCTAAATATAATCAAATTTCTTAAGAAGGAGTCAAGGAGTCCTTCCAAGGTTTGCTTCTCCAGATGCCAGAAAGTAGACAAAACCCTCATGTACAAACAGGAACATGTGAGGCACATAATCCTCCTTCTAGATAGTCTTTGAGATTATATGAATTATAGACATGTGGGCTAGCAATCAGAGAAGCCCTCTGGTCTAGTTCTTTACTACCACAAGGGACATGTAAAGGGGTTCCCTGACCTTACCGTAAATCCTTAGAGATATTTTTAAAGTGCTAAAAGACATCAGAGGTATCATGAGAAAGCTATTTCAATAAACTAAGATGGTTGATAAGATTCCAGGTGATCTGGAAAGTATAGTCTTAAAATCATGCTCAGAAATCCAATGTGAGCTTTAAGTAATTCAGTAATTTTTTAGTAGAGAGTAATACAAGTGATATTGTAGGAACAAAATTGTCAAATTAGAGATGTGTTGATATTAAGGCCAACCAATTGCAAAATTTAGTGGTATTTTATTCTTATAAACACTATTCTCAGTTTTTTCTTTGAAGCCCCAGTTAGGATAACCTGCTGTGGGCATAGCCTAATGCTTTTCTTAATTGACCAAAAATTTATCTGCCCTATACTTATTTCTTAGCAATTTCCTCTGTGGTTCTATATGTTATCAAGACAGCACATAATAGCATCAATAGAGACACGTAGGCTCCACCCATTTTTCCCCTTTTTCAGGTAATATTTGTTTTATCTAGAGATAAAATTGTTTTATCTAGAGATAAATCAGTTTTTATATATCCAAGAAGTTATAAGTATATACAATATAAATGTATGGTTTTTTTTTAATTGGCACGTTTTTCAATTGTAAAACAGTAGCTGCTTAAATTCATATATTGGTAGAAATATATTACAAAGTGTTTTCTCATTTTGTAATTTGTTCTGAACAACAAAAAATGTAAATTAGACGATTCAGATGACAACAAACACTTGTATTCTCAAAACTCAAGGTGGTTAAACGTTAGACCTAAAATGTGGAACTTATGCCAGAGCTGAGAAAAGAACTAAGTATACCGGATTTTATATCAGGCATACTTGTTTTCTGGAAGTCCAACTTTTAATTCTCTTCCTAATATCGTCCTGTCTTCTGAGGAATCACATTTCTCATTCTTACAGAGCTGAGCAGGCCAGTTTCTCCCTCCGTGCTGCTGGTTCACTAATGTTGGAAGTGTCACAGGCCATTACTGTGGTGGTGGAGGCAAGGCAGTCAGGCTACGTTCAGCTGATGAGTGTGTGAGTGTTTCCAAGTTTCCTGCTGCGTAACCCTATGGAGAGTCCCTGGAATTCTTCCCCTTCTTCTAACCAGTTCTTCAAAAATTTCCCATTTATTGTCTGACCTGTCTCCATACTCACCTCCCTATACTTTCTAGTAAATTCTGCTTAAGATAACAAGACGTGTTTCTAACTGCTACATTCAAGAGCTGGGGTTAAAACGAGAGAAGCTACGGTAAGAATGACAATGAAGTAGGCTGATGTGGAAGATGGATGCTGTAATTCCCATGAATGACACTATGTGTTTAAGGTCAGTGACAGCAGCTCTGCTGAGAGGATTAGCCCTGTAAATCTACATGCAAATCAAATGCCAGGTGAGACACTCAGTATCACTAACTGCACAAAGTCTGTCCCTAATAATTTAAAAGAATTTTTTTTTTCTTTTGGTTAGTATTTATAAAAGTGTTAGGGAAAGGTTCAAGGTAAATATTAGGTTGGTGCAAAAGGAATTGCAATTTTCACGATTATTTTTAACCTTTTAAACTGCAATACCTTTTGCACCAACCTAATAGCTTAAATTTTTTCATGGAATTTGATTCTCACTCTGAAATGTTAGCTAGGCCGTCTTGCCATATATATATATATATATATATATATATATATATATATATATATATATATATATATATATATAAAATGTTATATTGACAGAGAAATTCATGGTTTGGGTTAAGAACAGGCAGAATAGTCTATATCAATTTTAGATTAAACTATAAAATTATCATATAATAGCTATCAATGTTACACAACAAATGGAAAAAAATAGGACTCAGTTTTTTCCTATTTTAATTTTTGTAGAGCCTGAAAGGTGGAGCCCAAAATATGGGAGGCACTAAGTAGTAGAACTCCTCACTTTAGTGATGAGAAAACTGTGGCTCACTCCCTCTCTTCTACTGTATTGTACAGCCATTGTAAAAACCTCAAATTTCTATGTAATTGCCTGAATTATATGCATTAGAAAAGGATTGCCCTTGTTTTTTGGTGGTGTTCACATGCATTTTTAAGTCTTAAGAACTATTAAGAATTTTATTTCTAAAATAATCTTTGTACAATATTCTAAAGTGCCTATAGATACTTGAGTTTTGTCCACTTCTCACTGATACCTATAATTGATTGATTAATATACTTACAACTTCTCTTCAAGAAACTTTAAAGAATTCCAGGATTATTATCTCAAATATGACAATTTACACATGGCAAGTTAAATGACACTATGAAGATAAATCCATTGTAAAATAATCTGAATGGGAAGTAACAATATTTTAATCAAGATAGTGCTCACGGCTAAAAGCTACTGCATTTAACTTCCTTATTTATTTTAGAAAAAGTCAATTTAATTGTCACAATGACCTCAAAGAAATAATGTAATTTAAACATGTATCACAGATTTCCCTTAAAGTATAGAAAATAAACCTTGTACATATTTCTCACTGATCAAATCATGCTCAATATCATTCCTCATTGATTGAGAATTCATATAATTTACTTTTAATGCAGAGACACTTTAGAGTGTGTTAAGGTGTTCATTATTCCTGATATGAATCCTGGTTACCTAAGTAACTAAGAGGATTATAAATATTGTCTTGCCTATTGTGATCTGAGGTAATCACATTTTATACGATATAATCTAACCTGATTATAATTAATCGTTATTGGTTTGGAAAGACTAAGTATTCAATTCTAAAATCATCTCAACCGAAAGGGAGGCCCAGTTTCCCAGTTACTTAATGCAATGACAGGGTTGGCACTGCAGGGTGGACAGGCTGACTACTCTTTTCATTACACCACATCTCTGTGTTGTATCTCACAACTGGTGGTCTCCATAGAGGGGCAGATTAACTGGAAAAATATTATGAGAACATTTTATGACATAGTTGAAATTTGCTAAATGTCTCTGCCACTCATAAAGAAGTTGCTAACATGACAAAGATTACTGTGTGTGTGTGTGTGTGTGTGTGTGTGTGTGTGAAAAGTTGACTGACTAGTGGTTTGAATTACTTTTTCTTTAATTCAATTATTCTTTTATTTAAATTTTAAAATGTAAAGGGTTTAAAGGATATAATTACATCATTTAATTGAAGTGTCTCAAGATTATTCCATTAAAATACTCTGAGAATATTTGGTTCCTAAAAGTTTAAATTAGCCCTTAAGCTTTAAATTATGCTATGAGAATATTCCCAGGATATACTGTTAATAATGGTTTACTATTTGTAGAATATTTTTTGAATGAGTGCATTTAAATAAAAATAATTTCATATTAGTATATGGGTCTCTCCCTTTTTGTTTTATTCCTGTTTGGCTCAAACTTGTAGCAAAGTCAAGTAAATCCTTCTAAGTGAAGGAAAATTAAATTGACAAGTAAGAATATTAAAATTCAGACACTTTGCCAATCTTTCAAATGTATGGAGGAGGATATATAATTCAAAGCATCATAGGTAAATTAGGGGTACAAGTGTGAATATGGCATGATCCCTAGAATCATAGTATTAGAAGTCAAATAGGTAAGATAGATATATACAGAGAGAAGTGTAATAAAATATAATTTGTTTAAAAATATTATATAATAGATATAAAATAAAAATGATACATGTTAAGAAAGAGGGAAGGCAGATGAAGGGAAAAAATGTACAAAATGGTGACTGTAAGTATATTTAATAGAGATGAAAGACATTATCTGACACAAACATGGTATCAGGATCTTAGAAGTTTAAAGAGACCCTTGTTGTTTAAACTGAACTCTTACTCAGCACCTTGATCCTATTCACCCATAGCTATTTAGAATCTTTAAGGGAAGCTTGTAAAAACTCTACTATGGGTAGTATAGTTATCTCAAGGCAGTGTCTTAAAATTCTGCATTCTGCCTTAAATGTTCTCTTTACTACCACCTCAAACACATAGCCAATTCTATTTATAATTTATACCCATTTCTTTCAAAAAATATTTGAGATAAATTATGTTGTTCAATTGTTGGTTTCAATGAGTCTCATTCTAATCCATCCTATACACTCTTTCTAGATTCATTATTTGAACTGGGAGTCCAACCTAAGTTTAAACTTTGTTTTCCACTAAGGTTTAGATATATTCAGTTTTATTTGGACTGATTCCATGACAAATTATGGAAATCAGTAAGTAGCAATAGTCTTGGCATGTCGTCCCTTACTTGAATTGGTTCCCTTACCAGCCTTCTTTTCAAGACTTGTTTCAGTCTTGAAAAAGTTTAATTGTTCATGTAAACCATGGGAATATTTGCATTAAAACTTGTGTCACATACTTGGTGCATAACACTAATCCTTGTACTTTGTTTCACATTTATTAAACTTACACAGCTAAGAAGCAAGGCTTAGAAATTTAATTATTTTTTAAAAGATTAAACATTGGTTATAAATCTGTTTAAATTCATCTTAATAATTTAAACAACAATTGTATATTTATGTGACTGGTTCATTTAAACACTACACACATAAAACACAGACAAATAGAGTAAATATATTTTAACAAACATTAGAATGTTTAATACTATCAGTGTAATTGGTTTATCTCATTTATTTACTGGGCATTTGTTTTATACTGTCTAGGAGCTACAGTAATTCTTATTTTGACCAACCAGTACTCTTATCTAAAAATAAGGTAGAATATTGTCACGATTAACATAAATTGAAAGGTTTGGATTTTTGACCAATCACTTTTTGGTGAAAGCATTTTAATTAGTTGCATTATATCAAATGATTCAAACTTGAGCTATTGATCACCAGACTAATCTCATGTTTGTTGACAAGTGTAGCTGTTATACCCATGGATTTTTATATACTAGCTAAGTAAATTAAGAGAAGAATTTCAGAAGTCAAGGGGTCAACTATATGGTAGGTTTCTAACAAAATAATGATACAATTTATTTCTGTTTTTATAGATTCATCCTAGTTGCTGGGTGCAGAAGCAAAACAAATGAAAATTACTTAACTTAGAAAAGAGAAAGAGTAGCAGTGGACTAAAAGGTATGGTAGGCTGAAACCACATGAGCCCACGCCAATTGGGGTGGAGAAAGATTTTGGGAAGTTTTTAGAAAAAGAAAAGAAAAATGTAAGGGTAATAACAAATAAAAATAATTTGTAAGAAAAAGATAGTGAGCTGGAACAGAATTTTACTGTAATTATGACTGTTCACATCCCCTTCCGGCATTCTTTGAGAATTTTCTATAAAGATTTAAACTGCTTTTCCAATAGTTTTGCTTTTTGAGTGGTATTCCTTAATGTGACTTCATACCGATGCAAGCTACATGAATTTTTAAGCCTTTGGTACTTGGAGTTAATTGGCATGAGATTGAAATATTCCATTACTAAATAAATATTTTGGAAGACAATTTTAAATTATTAGTACAAATAAGTTGTTTTCACTTTCATGATATAAATAAAATTCTGAACATTAAAATACCCTATCATTTTCTATGGCTCCATTGTTTGTTAATAAAAAGTCTAGATAGACTTGAATATTTAAACATTTGGGTACTGAAGTAAATAGACTACAATAACTATTTCAATTAAATTTATTTCAAGTTTCCTTATAAATTTTACTGTGACAATGTCAACTGGTAAGAAAAAAGCATAAAATCCAGTCAGCATTAAGCCAGTTGACCAAAAAGTGCTTCAATAGAAACATGTCAGCATAAAAGCTGGGAATGTCAAAAGAAGTCAGAATAACTTCAAGTTTATAGCCCGCCCATTACCAAATTATTTTGTGAATATATCAACAAACAAACTTCTAATGAACACATGAGAAGACCTTTCTAATTTCCATCACTCTGTTTTTACCTATTCCTCACTCAAATTGCATTTACCAGTGACAATCTCTGTCAACAATTTACTATGACTCCTTTGTACATATTTGCATAGACATGTATGCTCATATGTCTATATTTATATAAATTATGCCACACTGCATAGTGCTCTGCGACAAGCTCTTTCACGTTAATAGATTTTTCAGGTTTTTTCATGCCAGCTAGTGAAAACAGGTATGGCCAGAAAAGAATACACACACACACACACACACACACACACACACACACGGGTCTATCTGTCTGTCTATCTATCTATCTATCTATCTATCTATCTATCTATCTATCTATCTATCATCTATCTATCTATCTATCTATCATCTATCTATCTATCTGTCATTATCTATCAACAGAGAGAGAATATTAATCTTGGATCACAAATTTCTGAACTCCATTATTAGTTTTCTTATTTTATAGGCAGGCGTGAATAACTTGAAAAAAATGACAGATTATCTAAGTCATTTTTAAATAATCTCATTGTATTGCCTAGAATTTGTATTATAACTTTGATTACTGGCTATCTTAACAGACATCCTGAAGGTTGTCCGATTTTATAGTGATCTGTCTCTAATTTTTTATTACTAAGAATTTTTATTACTAAGAATGTTTATCTTAAGTTTTTATAGACATTCATCAAGTTAAGGATGTTGACTTATCACATCATGTATATATACCGTGTTTCCCTGAAAATAATACCTAGCTGGACAATCAGCTCTAATGTGTCTTTTGGAGTAAACATTAATACAAGTCCCGGTCTATAATATAATATAATATAATATAATATAATATAATATAATATAATATAATATAATATAATATAATATAATATAATAATATAATATAATATAATAATATAATATAATAATATAATAATATAATAATATAATAATATAATAATATAATATAATAATATAATATAATATAATATAATATAATATAATATAATATAATAGACCGGGTTTTATATTAATGTTTGCCCCAGAAGACTCATTAGAGCTGATTGTCCAGCTAGGTATTATTTTTGGGGAAACAGGGTATATGTAAATGTATACATAGACTCCTTCCTTGCCTCTTCCTCACTTCTGTCGGTGGTTGACAGTCTTTCGTATTCCTTGGCTTGCAGCTGCAGCACTTCCATCTCCGCCTCCATTGTCACAAGGCCTTCTCCCATCATGTGTCTGTGTCTTCACATGGAATCTCCCCTGGTGCTTCTTTCCTCTTCTTATAAGGACACCAGGCATACTGGTTTACGGGTCTATGCTACTCCAGTATGAACTCATCTGGACTAATTAATTATATCTGCAAAGACCCTATTTTCACAGAAGGTGACATTCATAGGTATTGGGGCTCAGGAAATTAAGATATGTTTTGGGGACAAAGATTCAATCAATAATACCTGTTACTAATTTTTGTATATTTTGTTTCACTTTAACAGTTTTTCATTTAATGCACCTATGATTTTGCAGTCAAACAACCATCTTGTCTGTCTCCTTCCTGTATTTTTTTCCTCTTAACTTATTAAATTGTCTAGCACTATAAAACTTTATTTTAAGAGTAACACTGTACATTTATAATATTTTTTAAAAACTTTTATTTATTTAACTCTGTTTTTCCAGGACCCATCATCTCCAAGTCAAGTAGTTGTTTCAACTTAGTTGTGGAGGGTGCAGCTCACAGTGGCCCATATGGGGATCGAACCAGCAACGTTGTTGTTAAGAGCACATGCTCTAACTAACTGAGCTAACTGGCCTCCCACATTTATACTAGTTTTAATTTAACTTTTTAATTCTCTTTCTTAATTAATAAAATTGGAGGTATATTTGCAAAATCAAAGAAAAAATAGCAAAAATAGCAATATTTATTAAACGCATATGACATACAGCACTGTCCGCTCTGCTCGTTCAGATCCAGATGTTCCCACTTACTAAGGGATCACCTGATCACATAGCTTTCATTATAAAGGGGGTAACTGTAGCTTATAGAGAGATGAAGTAGCTTTCCAAAATGGGCTCAGCGACAAAATGTTGAAGCTTGAATTTAAATTCAGGCTGTCACTATCATGCAAATATGAAAGGGCACTTCAGCTCCTCCAGTACTGTATCAATATCATTTGCCTTTCTCTACCCAGACATTATTGCTAGTCACAGATATTGTTGGAATACTCTATTAATGCAACTTTGTTGTTTTTCTTTTAAATTTTATTAATTGGCATATTACTTTTCAAGGGCTGATACAAATTACCACAAACTTTGTGGCTTACAACAACAGAAATGTACTCTCTCACGGGTGTGCAAGCTGTAATTCCAAAATCAAGGTGCCAGGGCCACACCTTCTCTGATGGCTCTAAGGGGAGAATGTCTACCTGTCTCTTCCAGCTTCTCGTGACTCTAGGTTTCCTTGGCTTGTGGCAACATGACTCTAATCTCTGCCTCGGTTTTCCTATGTCCTTCTCACCTGTGTATCTCTGTATCCTTTTTTGTAACTTATTATAACAATACTCTCATTGGATTTTTATGGCCAATCCTAATCCAATAAGATTCCATGAAGATCCTTAATGTAATTATATCTGTGAAGACCCTATAAAGAGTAACAATCTGAGGTTCTAGATGGCCATGAAATGTCATGAGGGAGGACACAATTGTGGGAGGATATTATTCAAGCCACAAAAATTGGGTAGAATAAACAGAGAAAGTAAAGATAGTCAATAACTTTCTTCAAAGTAGTACCACTGTAGCTAATTTTTATTTCTTTTTTATTTTCAAATTAATATTTCTGAAAGAAAAAAAAATAAAAGTGGTAATGCTATTACCAAAGTTTACTCCCTCTTCAACCATAAAATACAAATATAAAATGCCCTGCCCCCTGCCTCATACACGATGTTCAAAAATTAGATTCCAGGGTGCGGCGGTTGGCTCTGTTTGTTAGAGCACAGTGATCATAACACTAATATCAACGGTTTGATTCCCACATGGGCCAGTGAGCTGCATTCTCCACAACTAGATTGAAAACAACGACTGGACTTGGAGCTGATGGGTCCTGGAAAAAAAACACTGTTTCCTAATATTCTCTAATTAAAAAAAAAAAAAAAAAATAGATCCCATTCCTTTTCCAAATATTACCTTACTTTCTGTTTAACCTAAGCAAACACTCCTCTTTCATGGCTGTGGCTTATTTTACACTTGAGTTGCTAATGATCTTTTAAAAAAATGTAAAAGTGAAGTTTCTCTGAGAATTACTCTGCGAGCACACATCACTTAACTTCTTGGAACCCTGGTTTCCTAATTTTAAAATGAGGACACTAACAGTTATCCCACAGGGTAATTTTGATGATCATGTGAGATAAAATGTATGATTCTTTATGGAAAGCCCTGAAAAAAATTCAGTACACTTTTCAGTAAATAAAATAGAATCTTAAAAGAATTTTAAACTGTTTTAACATTAACAGGTAATAATTCTTTTATTTATTTCCCGTAAGCATGCTGGCAGATTTCCCATGTTCTGCTTTAGTTTAGCAAATCAGTGATGTTTTTATTTCAACTTACACCATTAGAATGATTAATTTGCATAGACTGGTAATGAGTAAAAAAAAGAATGGATCTGTACGTAATTAATTTATTACTCAAAATTAAGTTTTGTTCTTGTTATTTTTTTTTTTTCCCTTTCTCTCATGGTACCATTGCTTTCATACTATCCCCATTTTTTACACAAGAGAGTTAATGAAATTCTTCTTGTGCAGAACTTGATAATGATGCAAAAATGCTGTTCATCAAATTGAATTTTTCAAGAGGCACTGGAAAAATTGATGATTGATTGCATGGCAAAGTTTGTGACACTCGAGTACACATATTGTGAGAGGAGACACATTTGGAACTTTATGCAAGAGGTATGTGAATTATATCACTTGGGAAACTGATACTCACCATTAATTAACTGGGTGAGATCTGTAAGGGTCTTAAGTAACAGATTCACACATACGAATAAAGGAAACAAGTATGTATATATGAAAAAGAAAAAAAGTGTTAGACCACGTTAGGTTTAACTATCATAAAAAGTGTTACTGTGTTTCCCTGAAAATAAGACCTACCTGGACCATCAGTTCTAATGCATCTTTGGAGCAAAAATTAATATGAGACCTGCTATTAATTATATCATATCATATCATATCATATCATATCATATCATATCATATCATATCATATCATATCATATCATATCATATTATATATCATATCATATCATATATCATATCATATCATATTATATTAAATACCTGATCTTATATTATAGTAAAATAAGACCGGGTCTCATATTAACTTCTACTCCCAAAGACGCATTAGAACTCATGGTCTGGCTATGTCTTATTTTCAGGAAAACACAGTAGACATGTTAACATGTTTTTTTTAATCACTAAGAAAGCATTAGAACACATTAGCATTAATGATTTTAAAATATACTGCTGATAGATCAGAATTTGTACCTGTATAAGGTATATTCTCTCTTTCTTTTTCTCACTGCATACACATATTTATTTCTATGTAGGCCCAGAATCACTATTCTTAGTTGTAATACTCAATCACAAATGCTCTTTCCATGGAATTAGTTTGTTTTATTGAGAATAAAATCTCCGGGATACTAAAATAGTTATGTGAGGAAAGTGAGGCATGACCAGGGCGAAATATAATGTAAAATAGACTACAATTTTCCCTCCACCAATCAGAAGGGTAAGCTACTCTTATTATGCAAATAATTTCTTGAAGCATGCATTAGTCAGGTTTCTCTAGAGAAATGAAACCAATAGGATGGATGGATATATACAATATACATCCTGGATATACTTCAGATCTTAGGATTTGTCAGCCAGCATAATTGCATGAAAGAGATGTATTATAAGGAATTGACTCATGCAATTGCGGAGGCTAACAAGTCCCACGATCTGCAGTAGGCAAGGTGGAGACCAGGAGAGCTGATTGTGTTTCTAGTCCAAAACCCAACAGGCATGAGACCCAAGCATTGTTGATGTTTCAGTTCAAGCTCAAAGGCAAGAAAAGAATCATGGCCCAGGTGAAGGCATTGAGAGAGGAGAAGTTTGCTCTTAACTTGCAGAGGGGTAAGCCTTTTTTTTTTTTTTTTTCTTCTTCAGGCCCTCAGTGGATTGAACACAGTCCACCCACATTAAGGAGGGCAATCTGCTTTACTCAGATGTCCTTTTCAATGTACACCTATATCCAAACAGTGGTGTATCTTTTAAAGTCTTGTTACAAATGTACATACACCTCTCCTTCAAAATCTCTTTCAGAGCAGGACATACAGGAGAGAAAGAAAAGATATTTTATGAGTCTTTTGAGAAGTTAGGTTTATACTCCAATGTACTTGATGTGTGTGTAATCGATATGTAATAGAACTAAAATCATTAAATAAAAAAACCTCAGCAAATCCTCCCTAATTAGAGAATAAATACATTTACCCTGGTAGCTAAGATGGATGATATTTAAAAATGGATATTTATATAGCAGAGGCTATTGAATAATATGCAGATTTTTATGATAGATACAGGTATTATTTTTCCAACTCAAAGCTAGAAAGTTCTGTAAATGCCCCTTTCCCCAAACTGAAGCAATAGGAGACATTTTGTAGTAAGCATTTCACAGACAACATGTATGGGCTTTGTCAAGGAACAAACCAAATAGTACTGTGCAGAGTACACAGTGCTCTCTATATATGTAACACACAAGCACACACACACACACACACACACACACACACACAAATACCATCAGTTATCTTTATATTTGAATTAGAAAGTCTCTAAACTTTTAAGGCTGATTTATGAATTACTGAAGGCAATGATACTGAGAATTCTGTGCTTTAGGATATCAACACTAATGCATAAAGACAAGGACATATGGATGAACATGCATATAGTAAAAAAGACTAACAGAACCATGATGACAAAAGAAAATGAAAATTAGTGCAAGGGAAGAAGAATTATGAAAGCCAGTTTTCATTATACCACATCTACAGTCATCTTTTAAATAATTTATTCTGTTTTTACATAATCGTATATAAATCATTCTTTTAAATTTTTCTCTACCTTTTGATATTTTTCACCAAAAACTTTGAGTTCAAAAGCTCACCCTAAATTTTGGTAAGGAGAAGTAATTATCTTGAGTCATAGAGGCTAATTACTATACCAGGAGGACAGAACTTAACTTTGTAATCACCATCTTGGTTCTCAGCATTTTTAGTACATTAGGCAGCTTTCCTTAGAGAGCCGTACACATTCAGGGATTTTTCTGCTCAGTTGAGGTCACCCTTAACTCCATTTAAGGCAGTATAAAACATTCCTAAAATGCATAGACCTTCTTAGCTCGGTTACCCTGAGACTTCAATTAAATATATTAATGCCACTTTTTCTTGACTCTTAGAAGACTCTTTAATATTTCTTTTGGTATGGGTCCTTTTCAGAATGAGAATACCCATTTAATGTTTCATTGTGCAGTGAGATTTTTTGTTGCATGTATTTGCTTATTTATGATAATGATACACTTCTGTGTTTCAAAAATTGGGATTTATGGGCTGCAGGAAATTCACAGGTGTTTTCTCCAGGGGTCTACATATCTTGAATGTTAAGAAACACAGGTTGTACTGCATGCTCCAAAAATTTGAAAAGTTGATCATACTTCCATTTGACAACCTACTAAATATCATCATTGTGTCCGTTTTAATGAAATCTTAAATTGAAATGGTATGCTACACAGGAATGCATTCAATAGTAAAAAAAAAACAGGTTATTTTTTAAAAAGAAATGCTGATTATTTAATCTGTCGTTTTTCTTTTCGAGCCCTGTCTCCTTGCTGTAGATTTTGAAATGCCACGATAATTTCATATGATACAAAATGAGATGAATATAATAATCAATGAAAATGAAGTTCATGGGAATTGTTAAGTTATGTGAGAATAGTCGGTATTGTTCCCTGAAATTGCAAACAGATTTACAGAAAAAAACAGGTGGAGCTTGGAATGGACCGAAATGTAGTATTATTTTTATATACAGGTACGGAAAAAATACCTAGATGATTCATTTTACCAGGTGTACATCTGCGCCTGACTGAACAAGTGTTTTTCCTGATTGGCAAAACTGTAAATTATTAACAGTAATCATGATGAATCACAAAAATTTCACTTGTACATTTTATAAGGCAGATAAATGACACTGGAGAATAACTGTATGGAGGAGTCACATATTTTGGCACCGGCATGCACAAAACACTATGAAGGGGACACTTCTCCCCCTTCAAACCCTTGCAAAGTAGACAACCCTTGCAAAGTAGAACAAGGTAACACTTGAGAATGTTACGTGTTATCTGCAGGGGCTTAGTTAACTTAAATACTAAAAGGTTATAAGAAAGGTTGCACTCATAATTCAGTGAATGGCAAGAAAAATTCAAATCAGAGAGAAAATTTTCTCAGTTAAATGGTTCTTCATAAATTATTGTATTTTTTTTAGAGAAGAGCTAGTAAGCTGATGACCAGAAGCTGAGTATGGTCACACATGTGGTTTGTTTGTTTTTAACAGAAGGGTGTTTTAATTTCTAAAAATATTCAAAATTTGAAAGTTTTTCATGGTAGAATGAAAAAACAGTCACAAAATGTGAAATTCTTTCCATCAAAAGTTGTAAGATACTTGCTTTAGGCAATGGGACATGAGCAAACATTAAGCTACTTGTGCAACCCTTGTGAAGAAGCTGAGATAGCCTGATATTTATGCTTGCCATCGTGAACAGCCATACGTGTGTGTGTGTGTGTGTGTGTGTGTGGTCATCCGGGAACAATCAGCTTCCAGCTAACAGCAAGGAGACAAAAGCTGCATGTGTGAGCCCAGGACATACCAGCAGAAGAACCATCCAGCTGAGTCCAGACCAAAGTAACAACTGACAGTACCATCATTTATTAAAGTAATTATTGTTTAGCCCACTAAGTTTTGGGGTGGTTTGTTGTATAGTACTAGACACAGCGTGCCCTCTCTAAGTCGACACTAGTTCTTACCATCCCATTTTGTATTACACCATATGGATTCGCGCATTTATGTTATCTACCTGCCTGCTGAAAGCATTTCATTTCTGGGCCCGTGCTCTTACTTAATGACAATGTATTCTTTAAAGAAAGAAGCACTAGATAATCATTAAGTGTTTACAAATATAATGAGACACTTGGAGTACAAATATGAAGAAGACTTAGTAACCCTCCTCAAGGAACCACTACCTACTGAGAAAGATACTTATGTATGCAATTAACATGGGGCAGGCATCTGATACATGTAAGAGTATAAAGGTAGTCACCCCAAATTACAAATTCCAGAGCCCCACCTCTGATTTCAGCAGGCTATTCAGTCTTTTCCTATGGTTCTCTATTTTTCATATTCCCCAAATTCCAAGATACACATATATGTATTCACAACACTTTCTTGGAGCCTTTGGCTTTTCTTGGGTGATCAGGATTTATCCTTTGGTGCTGGACTTCATTCCCAGTGGCATTAGCCCTAGAGAGAGTACTTCCTAGCCACGGCTATCTTTACTGAAGCCAGAGGTTTAGCAATCCCTAAGATAGTGCCTGAACTATTGCTATTATCATACTTCCAACATGTAGAAGGTGAGGCTGCTTCTGTGCTGCCCTGTGTTGTGAAGTGGAGCAAAACGCCAGAGGATGTTTACTCAGGCTACTGCACGGCACTATTCTTCTGTGTCCCTGTAGCTGACAAGGCCCAAATCCCTGATGGTGCTAAGGAAATAAAGGAACAATCAGACCATCTGCTTCTGCTGAAGGCAGTGCAGGGCTGATAGCCTGTAGCACTGGAGGCTGCTGGTGTGAGAGTTATGTCAGGCAGGCAGGCAGGACAGGCTGCAGATGACTTATCTTGCCTGATGTCACACTTGCTGTGTGTAAACTCAGACCAAGTGACTCCTTAAATCTTCCTGTGCTTGACTCACCATTGCTACAATTAATTACTTCTGTGTAACTCTATTTTTTTTTTAGATCATGATGACTTTTTGTACATAAATGGAGATTTATCTCTTCCTCTAGTGTTTTACAGTAAAGTGGTCCACTGTCTCCAAATGATACAGCTCATTTAAGTCAATCTCTTTTTCTCAATCTCTATCTCTATCTCTGTCTGTATTTCTGTCCTACACACACACACACACACACACACACACACACACACACACTTCTTCATATAACCTATTTCCCTGAAAATAAGACCTAGCTGGACAATCAGCTCTAATGCATCTTTTGGAGCAAAAATTAATATAAGACCCAGTCTTATTTTACTATAATATAAGACCTGGTCTTGTAATATAATATAATATAATATAATATAATATAATATAATATAATATAATATAATATAATATAATATATATAATATAATATAGCATAATTGTCCAGCTAGGTCTTATTTTTGGGGAAACGCAGTATGTACAAAATACTCAAGATAATTTTTATTTTACTTTAACATAGTATATTAATACTACTTTTTTCTTTTTTTATTGAAAGAATGGCTTGGTAAACATGAACTCTCCATTTTCTTCTAAAATCCAGTATCAAAATGTCTTAATTCTTAGCCCTTCATTTAGTACATTGATGCATTCCTCTTCTACTCTTTGAGTACACACACATACTTTATTATCCATGCCTTTAATCTGTCCATTCTAGTAGACCAGGGCCACACCTGTTTTGCTCAGTCTTATCTAAATCTTGTACTTAGAAGAGAAAACAAACAACATATATCAACTAGTGGACATTTATATATAGTTGCAATCATATTGTATACACTGTTTAATTTTCTTTAGGTTATTAGTGTATCTCTGTCCTCTGACAAAAAGAATTAGCTGTTTGTTTCACGACTTTTTTCTTTTTTTCTTTTCTTATTTGACTTTAAGATGGTTTGAGGGCAGAACCATGGCATACATTATGGAAGGTATATTTCTTGTTTTTCTCAGCATTGAGGATATAATGGGCCCAACAAGTACTTTTTGAAGTATATATTAATACCAATTACTTTAACTGTTATATATAAGTAGCTAATTCAGATATCAGCTAATGAAAATTTGATATTTATAATTATTTTGTACATTTATGTTTTCAGGGAATTCAAGAAATTGCAAAGATGCTTCTAAAGTACATAGGCCTGCTGTTTCTGAAAAGAATTTAAAAGAATGCTATTCCTTTTATCTGTGTCTGTTTAAGATTTCCTTCTCCTTCAGTATCAGTTCCACAAATCTTGTTCCTATGGTCATCTAGAAAGTTCTCAACTTTAAAATACCTCCGTAATCAATGGGGAATCCAAACACTTTATCCTTTAATAACATTAAAGAGAAGTAATTGGCAATATTGAGAAGTGGTTGTTGCCTGAGCAAATTCTCACTTCAGCTATTATGCCTTGATAAATACTCCAAAAACAAATTTGGGTTTAGGCCAAAAAATATAGCACTCAAAGGAACAAGACAAACAAAGAAACAAAAACTCATAGACACAGACAATAGTCTAGTGGTTACCAGAGGGTAAGGGAGTAATGGAGTAGTAGATGAGGGTGAAAGGGATCAAATACATGGTGATAGAAGGAGAACTGATTCTGGGTGGTGAACACACAATGTGATATATAGATGATGTATTACAGAATTGTACACTTGAAACCTATGTAATTTTACTAACCATTGTCACCCCAACAAACATTAATTTAAAAAAAAAATGTACAGATTTTGACAGATTTAATTAAGCATTCTTTTTTATAATAAATCATGCTTGATCTTATATTGAGTTATCTTAATTGTTTAGTGCACCTTTGGCCGTATCAATGTTCATACTTCAAATATTTAAAAATAATTGATGAAATTTCAGGTTATTTCTCATCTAATATTTGTTTGAATTAAAATGATTTTATTTTTTATTTTAAGTATTTTATGTTTACAAAGACTATAAATTATCGGAGTTTAATTCAGTTTTGAGGGGATATAAGTGTATGTGTATATACCATATATTTTTAGTAAACAAATGGGATGTATGGGTTATTAAAAGTATTCAATTTATTGTGCTGCTCATATATCACCCTGTATTTAAGAGTTATTGTTCATATTGTTAGTTTATCTTTATTTTTTATTTAATTAAATTGTATCCAGCTATCTAGATAAATCAGTCTTTAATTCCATGAATTTCATTTAAGTTATGAATAATTAATGCTCTGAGCTATGTTAAATGCAACTACATAAAAATAATAAACATGATAAAAAATAGAAGACCATCAGTATGCTTTTTATAAGTAGAACTAGTAGAAAGCTGGTGCCTAATGTATTAACAATTATTATAAAAACATGATCTCCAAAAGTACTGAGTTGTTTTGCGGAAAAAAACCTGACTATGCAAGAATATAATTATTTATAAGTAGTTACCAGAATACTTGTGGTAAAATAGTTTTAATAGAAAGTGTGGTCAGTTAAAATTACTACATAATTCAAGAGTAAACAAAAAACTTTTTTTGAAAATACTTTATGTAGTGGAATTTCCTTTTGCTGAACAATGTAGTTTTACCCCTTTCTACTCATACAGTCTATGAACCTATGATAACCCTTGGTAACGCTCCTAATCATGCCCCATTTCACACTTTGATCAGCACAGCATAAACCGATTTTTATGTCTTCATTGCAGGGGGTGTGGAGCGTGAGGGAAGAAGTTGAATAGTGAATACAGTGAACAATAAGAGCCTGTGGTGCTTTTCCTTAATTGCTTTTATAAGGTAGGATAGTGTTCCTATCTGTCAAGGATGGTTAAGTATTATTTAACTAAGTCCAAGAAAAAAAAAGCAATAATATTTCATTAGATTATAAGATAGTAAAACAAAACATACAAGAAAATACTAACAGATTACCACATGTAATTCTGGTTTAGCAGCTACTCTATAAAAAAAATTCTATATTATAATCTTTACATTTTTGTTCTAGTATTATTTAATTAACATTTTCAAGGAATTCATTGTTTGGACTTTGGGCTTGCAGTTTCCTTAAGAGAATGCTTACACGTACAACGAATGTTCATTCAGGAACAAATCTTTTAAAAAAATAAACTGTTATTCCACTACATTTTTTTAGCCTAAGAATAAAATATCAAATCTTGCTGTCAGGTGGCTTTGATATGTTTCCGTGGCTTTGTAGCTGTACTCAAAGTGATCTTGTTTTCTTCTCCCTTTGACAGAAGTGTTGAAGGTAAGACATTTCATTGTAATGCCTCGCACCCAACCCCAGCAGCAATTATTCAAGGATGTTAAGGTTTAGTCATTTCATGCCCATAAGCTTTGAAATGAGCATTACTGAAAAATGAAAACTTCTCAATGCTCAGTGGGTGAATGCAAACCGGTATTTTGCATATATGTGCAAGTTCCATATTTATTAATTATTTTAATGTAGATAACAGCAGAAAGCTGTCCTGTAAACATGTCCAGATTTTGAGTAACAAAAAAAAGCCTCAATAAAATATTTACTGAATGTGTTTCTTAAGCAATAAAGTGATAGGAAAAATAGTTAGAATTGAGAATAACAGGCATAGCTCACATGTCTACAGGGCAGGCTAGCAGGTGGGAGAAACGGAAGCTTTGCAGACTCCAGATGCCTAAGCCCTTCCTCCTAATGCTTAGCTGACAGATTGGATCACTACGCCTCCTAACAACCCCACTGACATCCGCTGATCGAGTTACGTAAACTGGAAATTAAGATTTCTCTGCTTCCTAGGTTTTTCTTTCAGCCAACCTTAGCCTTGTTGTGAGAGTTTAGTGTTAGCATAAAATATTTGCTTATTTAGCAAATTACCATATAGGAAATTTGGGTTTCATGACACTGTATAAATTTGCATGGAGATGTGTATCTCCTCTTTTGAGGGGGAACTATCATTGTATTGTACTAATGAATGTCTGCAAGCTGTTACTCATTGAAGGCAAAGTCTGGGATTGAGCTCTGAGTCACATAAATTCTTATGGTAATGTATTGCCAGAAATTATGAACTTGGGCAGCCATCTGATTTCAAATGTGCCTGAGCTCTTAAGAGAGGAGTGTTTTATTCTTCATTCTGTGATGCTATTCACATTGTCTCATACATGGTGGCCTCTTCCAACTATAACACTAAAACAGAAAAAAAGGCTAACCTTTCATTACAATATCTCTCAATTTGAAGTTCTTTCCTCTGATCTATAAAGAAAAGACAAGATCCTTCAGAGTCTCTCTACTCGTTAAGGATCAAAGAGAATGCTTCTAAATGACAAGGCATAGGGATAAAATGAAAGTTATTGGTAGACTTCTGCCCCAGTCTTTCATTATTCTAGAATCACTATTCTTTTTATGGTAATTTCTAATGATTGCAGTTCTTCAAAAATGAAAGAGATTGTCTTTTAAAGTAGAGTCTAGATATGCTAGGCAAAAGTACACCTGCACTGGGGAAATGTGAATCACATTGGTGGATGGAGCACATATCTACCTTCCCTGCCATCCACCAGACCAGGAATTATAGAATCTTTAAGTGAGACAGCAGGTAGAATTGGACTTCTAGAAGGACAAGGAAAGTGAAAAATCTCAGCCCAAAACAAATGAGAAAAGGCAGCAAAGGAATGAGTAAATTGCAGGTGGAAAGAAAGTCAACAGAGTGGTTTAGCCATCAGAGTATTACAGGTGTTGCCTTCAGAACAATTATATCAGAGGATCTGTCCCATCATTCATCTATACTAATGGCATCAGAAAAATGTTGTCCTTGACTAATTCTCACAGACCACTTTCTAAAGAATGTGACTGATATGATCACAGACAGATGCTGGAAAAGAATGAGAAGCAGATTAGAGACTATGGCAACTGCGTATCTTAACAAAAGGAGTAGAATAGAAAATGAAGGGAAAAACAAAGAAATTATGGTTTCCCATTGCACTCAGGATAAAGCTACACGTATAGCTTTGTACAGAGGAAGACAGCATCCATGAGATATGCAAAGTATGTGCACAGAGTGTCGCAGACAGGGATGGAGATGGCATCCCCATAATGCAATCTTCACCATACTCCACACAACCACCTGTCTTAACCTTTCTCTGAAAAGCATGGAGCAAGGCTCTTAAGTAAGACTGGTTTCATCAGTGGAAAAATAATTTTTATTTGTCCTGGGGAAATACACTGTTTATCTAAGACCTCTACAACACACATAGACAACTGTGAATTACCAAATATTTGTGTTAAATCTATACCATGGAATGGAGGCACCGAAGTTAATTAACAAAGTGAAATCATGAAGACAACCGTTAATGAGGGAAAACAATATAATTTAATATACACTTAGTTATTATAGAAAGATAATTCATTTTGGAAAACGTGAAAGTGAAAAAATAAACACTCGAAATTCTTGATTTATATGAAAACACAAATTACGTATATCTGTGTTGAAAACAAAATAGACACAGCTAAAGGTAGTAAGCTAGAAGACTGATAAGTTAAAATCTCCCAGAAATCAGAGAAAAACTATATATATGTATCATATATATGTATATATACACACACATATATATGATACATATGTGTATACATATATACACACACACATATATATATATATATATATATATATATATATATATGATCCAGAACTACTAATAGCCATTTATAGGGGTCCCAGGTTCCAACTTAAAAAAAAAAAAAAAAAGAGAGGAGTAGAATGAATAATCAAATAACCAAATAACTGTGTCTAAAACGTGAGAGGAACAGAAAAGATCCAAACTAGATAAATAAAAATAGACACAGAACAGATCCATCTTAGTGATATTTAAGAACTATACAGATGTGACAGAGTTGTTAATATTTTCAGAGAGCAAAGTAAGTTACATGTAAAAGAATAATTAAGTGGGCATAAAGTTTCAGCTTGAGCAGAGAAATATTTAAAGACAATCAAGCAAAGCCTCCAAAGTTCTGAAGGAAAAGTGATGTTAAATTTAGAATTTTGTAGCTAATCAAATAAGCATTCAAATATGAAGGCAAAATAAAGTTCATTTGAGATATGCAAAAACTTCAAGTCTGGTGGAGATAGATTCTTTCTGAAAGAGTGACTTACTGAAACAAAACTAATATCAACCAAATCTAAGAGAAGAGGGTGACATAAAAGAATCACTGGTGTATGATAATAGCAAATAGAAAATTATACATATTCTAAATTAATATTATACATAAGATAATAGTAACTAGAATATTTTTTTGTTTTATTTTGAAAAGTAGAACATAAGGAAAGAGAAAAGTAATGCTAATTAACTGAGTTTAAAAACTGGGTCAATTCAACAGAAGTTAGGAAACAAAACAAAACAGAATGCAATAAAGGAAATCAAAATGGTAGAAATTCAGTAATCATTAGGACTATGTATAAATTAATACTCTATTTAAGGAGACTTTCAGACATTCTAATAGCTGAAACATATTAAATGATTGAAAAATGCAAATAATTACAGAAAAATTTGCAAATGAAGGGGGAGATACATACACTTGACAGGTACTATTAAAAAGATAGCAAATGGGGTAATATCACTAACATAAAAAGAAGAAATTATAAATTAAGGTAAAATATTTAATGGACAAAGAAAACTAATAAAAATTGATAAAAGAATTAATCATCCAAAAAAATATGAGACAGAAATCATTAGGTACCCAACAGCATCAGTTTGAAAAATAGAGAAAGAATGCTTTAAAATTTTCAAAAAATTCTGAGAAATCTAACAATTTGTTGAGATTCCTATATCCTTTTCTTAAAAATAAACATCAAATTACTGGAAAAGAGAATCCAATGATTTAGAGAATGTGAATAATTCTCTCTCTCTCTCTCTCTCTCTCTCTCTTTTCTCTCTCTCTTTCTCTCTCTCTGTATGTATCTATCTCCATCATCTGCATACATACACACACACACACACACACACACACGAGATGTAAGTTCTTACCCAAAAACAAAAAGCTTAAGTTATCATTGTTCAAATTACCATGAACTATTTTAAATATTGATTCTATTTGAGGGATAAAGAAAGTCTCAAGTTTTCTAAAGCAGAAGCTGTATTGGAGAATGGTCTAGTAATCAGCAATTGTCAATTGCAGTGACCTACCTGTTCACTGGTTATAGGGCTGTTCTTAGATTTACTTGGGAACCAGACCATGTGACCTCTAAATTCCTTACAATCTAGGATTAATTATAACTCCCTTATAACTTAGGGTTAAAGTTTCAATACACTAGGAATATTTTTTTTTTCTTTTCCTTCTTCACAAAGGCTTTGCTAAAAACAAATGGAGATAGCTCATTTTTTGGAGCTAGATTTTAGTATGACTCTTAATTCTATTGAGTCTGAATTCCACTACACCAAATGAGAGAACACTCATTTGAGTCCAATTTAATAGTTATTTCTAATTACAATCATTTCTCGCTTTGGCTAGTTTCTCTAATAGAAATATTAAAGTATAATCAATAATGATTTCTGAGCTAAAGGGAGTTTCTCTGAGGGCTTCTGCCAGTATTAATATTCTGTTTCCTTGTTGCAATAAATGCATACAGATGCACACACAAATTCCTAGAAGGCATTTTGGCTAAAAAAGAAAGGGGGTAAAAAGAAAAAAGAAAAAAAACAGAAAGATGGAATCTTGACAGATAAATAAAAAAAAATAAAAGAAATATTGAGATATACTAACAGAATTGTACACTTGAAACTTATGTAATTTTACTAACCATTGTCACTCCAATAAATGTAATTTAAAAAGAAAATAAAAATAAAATCAAACTTCTTTGATTTCTGGCTCTTTGGGGGAGATCAAATTTCATAGATACCTAGTCAATAAGCAAAAAATGTTATCTGGGCCTCTAACAAAATGAAAGACAGTAAACTTGATAACTTGGAGGGTGTGAAGAAAAAGAAAACATCCAACAAAGGAGGGGAAAATGTATGAGGCAGGATAATATACACCACAAACTAAAAAAGAAAAACATTAAAAAATCAGAAATTATATCTCCCTTTACAAAGGTATCAGCTACAAAAAAATAAAAATTAGGAAACAATATATTTAAACATCTTATTCTCAATCTCAGTGCAGTGCCGCAAATTGTCATTACTTCAGAATATTTATAATAACTTGCACCTTACAGTGCTTATCTACTGAAATATTTAGGTGAAGATGAAAGTACACATTCGGGTTACATTTTGCTATGCTGTTTTCCCCATGGATTTGCACCCCTTCTATGAACATACATGGCCCAAGAAAATAAGAGCCTAAACCCTGTTTATGTCTCTTCTAAATATATTAATACAAATATGAAATATTATATTAGCATGGACCTTAGGTTTGTGAAACATATTTTAATATTTTCATGAAGTCAAAATATATGCCCAGTTTAGGAGAAAATAATCAGTCATTAACTTTACCTGCTATTAATCACTTATGATGCAAACAAACTCTGAGTGACTCATTACTGTTGACCCTAGAACTACACAGGTTTGAACTGCACAGGTCTACTTACACGCGGATTTTTTTTTTTTTTTTAGGAAACACTGTAAATGCATTTTCTCTTTTTTATGATATGCTTAATTGTCAACATTTCTTTTCTCTTGCTTACCTGATAGTAAGAATACAGTATATAAATACATATAACATACATATAAAATACCTATGACATACAAAATAGATGTTCATTGACTGTTAGAATTAGACTGCTGGTCAATGGTAGGCTATTAGTAATTAAGTTTTGGGGGAGCCCAAAGTTATATGTGGATTTTTCAACTACACTGAGGTCAACATCCCTAACCCCATGCTGTTCAAGGGTTAATTCTAGTGTATTTTTTCCTTTTCCTTTTTTTTTATATCAAACTGAACTTTCAGTTTGACAATGACGTTTCAATGCAGTGTATTATTTATTTCATGTTTTAAAAAATTTAAAATAATCACATACATGTATAGAAAAAGTATAAAAGCATACATACGGTAGCAATGCAAATAATTCAGAATAGTTAACTGATAGAAAAGGAAAAACAGTGAGGGATTAAGAAGAGCCCCAAAAGTACTCCAACTAATATTTTATCACTTAAAATAATATATTAAGTAAAGATAACAAAATGTTTAAATGAGCGAAGCTAATTATAGGTAGCTGTGTTAATTATATTAATCTCTACATGTACAATGAATCTCTGTATGTACAATTAAGTTTGCGAACTTGTTGCAATGATGTTGCTAACCTTTTTTGATATCAGAGGGATTATTCATTATGAATTTGTACCAACTAGACAAACAGTTAACCAAGTTTACTATTTGGAAGTGCTGAAGAGGCTGCGTGAAAAAATTTGATGACCTGAACTTTTCGCCAACAAGTCATGGCTCTTGCATCATGATAATGCACCAGCTCACACGGCCCTGTCTGTGAGGGAGTTTTTAGCCAGTAAACAAATAACTGTATTGGAACACCCTCCCTACTCATCGGATCTGGCCCCCAATGATTTCTTTCTTTACCTGAAGGTAAAGGAAATACTGAAAGAAAGACATTTTGATGACATTCAGGACATCAAGGGTAATACAATGACAGTTCTGATGACCATTTCAGAAAAAGTTCCAAAATTGCTTTGAAGGATGGACTAGGCACTGGCATTGGTACATAGCTTCCCAAATGGAGTACTTCAAATGTGACCATAATGATATTCAACAATGAGGTATGTAGCTCTCTTTCAAGAATGAGTTCACAAACTTAATTGTCAGACCTAGAATGTTTCAAGTATTTCATAAAAAATAACATATCCCTTTTCTAGCAATAAAATCCATAAATAATCCTGACTTTACTTAGCAAAGAATGCAAAAGATATTTTTAGGGAAACTTTACATTTATATTGAATGATATAATAAAGGTCTAAATAAGTGGAAGAAACAACACATTTTTGGATAACATAACTTTTTAAGAATTTGATTCTCCCTAACTATAGCTATAAAATCAACCCATTTCCCAAACAAAGTCTAATCATGTAACAAAACCTAATCACAATACTATGTAAATTTAACATACAATAAAGCTGTTACGGACACATCCTTGGAGAAACTGTGTTGAGCAAAAGGTCTCATCTCCTGGAGAAATAGAAACTTGAATCCTTTCATGAGGATATGTACACAAACACATTCTAAATGAAGGCTTGAGCTAATGAAAGCCATCTAAAATAAAATTTTGGCAGATCTGCTGGGAAACACCCTCTCTTCTGGGAGGAGAGTACATTGCTACAGCCATTCCAGAGTTTAATCACATTGCTGAAATGAAGGGTTGATGTGCTCTATGACTAGGCAGAAACACCATTGGATATATATCTCATTCAGTATGGAAATGTGGATAAATAAATGCTTAATTTAGTTGTTTTGTCTATTAATGTGGATGAATAAATATTTAATTTAGCTGTTTCTATCTACATGCGAATGAAAATATAATATACAGGAGACTTATACAGTGGAAATTGTTTCAACATTCAGAGCAAATCAATGAACTACTGTTATACAGCGCAATATTGATGGCTTTTAAAAATAGCATTGAAGGAAAATTGTAAGAAACTGCATAAAATAATTTCACGGAAATAATTTTCAAGGAAAACACATGCATATATATGAGAACAGATTTTTCGCCAAAGTATTTGTCCCAAGCATAAATAGATGTGCATGTATGTATGTATA
Source organism: Rhinolophus sinicus (assembly GCF_057876585.1). Classification (NCBI taxonomy): domain Eukaryota; kingdom Metazoa; phylum Chordata; class Mammalia; order Chiroptera; family Rhinolophidae; genus Rhinolophus; species Rhinolophus sinicus. Next base: position 173,094,338 of record NC_142517.1, on the reverse strand, counting down.
TATATATATGTATTTATATACCCACACAAGCACATTTATTTGTTTGTTTATTGATATGTAACTAAACTGCAGAACAACCTAGGAAATTGGTATTATTATACCCATGTTGCAGAAGAAAAACTGGTATGGAATGTAGATCACATGAAAGATCTGAAAGATCACATGAAAGATCACATGTTCCGGAAAGGTCATTGATGTAACTATTATATGTTGAAGCCAGAATTCAAACCTTGGCTATTTTGTTCGAGATTTCACAAGCTTAAGCACTAAGTGTGCTTATTTACAAATATCAGATTTGTTAGTGTGCACTCACAGGATGGAAATAAACATGGGGATTGATGATGATGATGACAAGACAATACTGTACAACCAAGTAGAGTCTTGAATCTGCTGATGAGAATGTTGTGATGCAATTAACTCAACTCTGTGAACCTAAAGAACCGAAGAAGATGAGGAGAAGGAGAGGAAGAGGAGAAATAAAGTATTTTAAGGATTTGAAGAATCTAAGTTATCGGCATAAGTATTGTCAGCGAAGACCAGAATCCGACTTTTCTTTTATTCATGTCATCTACAGGTGAAATACATAAAAGTATTAATAAAGTAAGTGTTTTAAGTTCAAGATTGGGGGAATAATTTGTTTATACCTTACTGAACGCCTATTACTTGTTTTACTATGCAGTATAGAAAAGAGATCAAGCAAATGTTCTGTCTCTTACTGCAATGTGATATTGGACAAAGTCATTAATTTATCTTTTTCAAAATGTTGTATGCCTAAATTATGTTAGGCTTTAAGAGTTCCTTATTGTAATAGAAACCACACTGGAATAATTTAATTCCTAAAATAGATTTAGTAAAGGGAGTTTTTCATTAATTGTTTGGTGGTATTGAATGCTAAATTTAGTTTTGTTTTGTTTTCCTAAAAAAATACTCAGGAATTGGAGTGAAGTACATGGAATTGTGAAGGAAAGATGAAAGAGAACCAGTATAGAGAGATAAGTAAGCCAATGAAACTAACCGCGGATCAATGGGAGCACAGATTTCCTTATTATGTCTAATTTATGTTGTTTAAAGAATTATACTTTTACTCTTTTATAATATGCAACTACATAGTTAATTCTAAAAACAACCATCTATCTCAATAGCTATTTAATGATGTCAAATTATAGATATGATTAATGAATTTTGAGACATGAATAGCAAATGAAAACTAAGTTATGGCAGTAAAAAGAAAAAGGAATCTCAATTTCCTACTTCTGAGAAAAGAGACGTAAACGATGTAGTCACAAGAAATGAATAGAAATATATAAGCATAAAAGTTTAATTAGATATTTCATCCCGTAAGGACATTTATTAGAAACAAAGCCTGAGACAGTGACCCTGATTTTGTCTTTTTTCTTTGCCAGGTTTTGAGTGCTTCTGAGGGTTTAAAATGCAAATATGAAAATTGTGTACTTTTAATTTTTAATTTTTTTTGTTAAATTTATTGGGGTGACAATTGTTAGTAAAATTACATAGATTTCAGGTGTACAATTCTGTATTACATCATCTATAAATCCCATTGTGTGTTCATCACCCAGAGTCAGTTCTCCTTCCATCACCATATATTTGATCCCCCTTACCTTCATCTCCCACCCCCCACCCCCCCAGCCCCGTTACCCTCTGGTAACTACTAAACTATTGTCTGTGTCTATGAGTTTTTGTTTCTCATTTGTTTGTCTTATTCTTTTGTTGTTTTTGGTTTATATACCACATATCAGTGAAATCACATGGTTCTCTGCTTTTTCTGTCTGACTTATTTCGCTCAGCATTACACTCTCAAAATCCATCCATGTTGTCACAAATGTTCCTATATCATCTTTTCTTACCGCCGAATAGTATTCCATTGTGTATATATACCACAACTTCTTTATCCATTCATCTATCGAAGGACATTTTGGTTGTTTCCATGTCTTGGCCACTGTAAACAAAGCTGCAATGAACATTGGAGCACACGTGTCTTTATCTATAAATGCTTTCAGATTTTTTGGGGTAGATACCCAGGAGAGGGATTGCTGGGTCATATGGCAATTCTATTTGTAATTTTTTGAGGAACCTCCACACTGCCTTCCATAACGGCTGCACTAGTCTGCATTCCCACCAACAGTGTATGAGGGTTCCTTTTTCTCCACAGCCTCTCCAACACTTGTTAAAATTGTGTACTTTAAAACAGCTGATCTTTCCTCTTTGGTCTTGTGGCTCCATGTCATGTTTTTATCTTGAAATGACTAAGTTATGGGATTTAAATACAAATTTGAAATATTACCTACTTCAGCACTAGTCAGTAGCAGTCTAGTAGTATGAAATGCCTATGGGAAATAATTTTCTATTTGAAAGACTAGGTAGAGGTTAACGTTTGCTATTTCATAGCTCATTATTCTGAAATGGCCCCCTCTAAAGCCATGAATGTCCTGAGTTTCATATGAATTTAAAATAAGATGCTATTCCCAGAAATCCTTAATTCTGCTGCACTGTTTTTCTTTAAAAGACTCCTGGATTTCAAAATAAATGTGTAGCCTTATGAAAATAAAAGCCAGTTATGTTGCTGGAAATAATGATCTTCTCGTGATATTTAACCAAACCATCTCTTTTATAAGGAATAATGGATCCAATTAATCTCGGAATATCAACCATAAATGTTTATGTAGAAGATAAACCATTTTTGCATGGACTGAGTTTTTTTTGAAAACAGAAGCCTATATTTCTAAGCGCAAATGAAGTTTTATTTTCTGGTTCTGCTGAAAATATGTCTAAAATATATTTTACACTTTTTACTGTTTAAGCAGTGGATGTTAATTTAATTACTTCAGGGAATAATCAAGTGTTTTGAATAATTAACTTTTAGAGTAAATTATCACACTATGCTTTATACATTTTCAAGGTTTATTTTCATGGTTGTCCTTTCTTTTCCCTCTTCATCTGAGCACTAGCTGTCAGAACTAGAACTAGTATACTTAGTTCTAGCAACTACTCTACACTTTCTAAATACTTTTTTGCTCTTGAATTGTAAAACAAATGTGATAGAATTTTATCCAAAATCTTAATAAATAATTAAGGAGTACTGGGGGGTTCTGCTATTCATATATCGCATGTTTGTTTATCAATAAAGTTGGTGAACTATCTAAGGCAGCTCAGAGGTCTTTGGCTTATCTTATTGATTGACTGCTGGATGGGAGATATTTTTGTATAAGTGAATTCTGGATGTTACTTATTTGACTCTTCTGTTGAGAGTGTTAATTTTTCTAATGTGATAACATAACAAATTTCAAATGTCTAGAGAAGTAAACCGATATCTGACATGTCATTTTATTGCTATCTTACTCATTATTATCTCTGGAGAAAATAAAAAAAGCAACAACAACTAAGCATATACATAGTTTGTGAGGATTAATGGGTTGAAATTGAAATCCATGAAGCCTAATCAGTTGTGGTTCCATCCCTAAGAAGATTATATCAATGGGAGAGATTAATGTAAACAAAATCCAAAATATAATATGTGAAGTGCTATGAGAAAGATGCATAGACAGTAGCATGAAAGCTTTGACTAGAGATAATCTAACTATTTGGAAGAGTCAGGAGAGCTTTCAGAAAAATAGAAAAGTGGCATTTCAGTTGGATCTACACTGTTATGAGAAAGGCATTGTAGGCAGAGGTCATTCTTTGAGCCAACACAAGCCATCTAGGAGGAGGGCATTTGTTTGAAAAGCAATGCTGTTGTGAAGATTCTTTGGGCAACCCATGGTACATATTTTAATTTAGTCATATTTCACATAATGATCTTCCCAACTATGTTTCCACAATTTAGCACCTAATATGTGATCATGTCTTTTTACTCTTCTTTAGTCTAGAATAGTTCTACAGCTTTCTGTTGTCCTTTTCAACTTTGTCATTTTTTAAAGTGTTTAGGTCATTTTATAAAATGTCCCCAGCCTGGATTTATCTGACATTAGTCCATGATTAGATTCAAATTATACATAATTTGCAGGAATGCCTTGTTTATGTGATATGTCTCCCTCACTGCAACATATCAAAATACACACGATCTTGCTTTGTCCCAATATTTTTTATGTTAACTTTGATTAATTCATTAAGTGGTGTCCATCACTTTTCCTGACTGCAAAGTTTCTATTTTTTCCCTTAAAATCAATTATTTAAGGGGAGAGTCTTTAAAACTACATATTTATATATCACATTCCTATTCAAAATTTTACCACTAAGTTTAACAATGTGTGATTTTCTAACTCAATCACTCTTCCTCCATCTCTTAGTTCACATTGTATTATATAAGTAAGGAAGATATTTTGCTTCTCTAGTCACTCATTTCTATCAGTATGGAATTGCAAATTCCTATTTTATTCAATAAGTTATAATGTATGACTATCATTATGTAATTTGATATACAAAATGTCTCACATTTGGCCACTGGGAACTACTTCAAGCTGGCTCATATACCCTTTTTGATAATATTCTCATTTTTCTTTAAGCAATTCCTATTTTCTAGTGCAAGTTGTCCTAGGTTCATCTTAATTTTTTTTTTCCCCGAGACCTAGATTAAATCTCTTCTACAAGGTTCTTTGATTGCTCTTAGTGAAGAACACTATTAAAAACAACAATCTGGTCTCTAGTCAAGGGCTGGCAAACTTCTTCTGTAAAGGACCAAATAGCAGATACACAAGATGTGATCAAACAATATGGTGAATGTTTCAATAAAAAATAATTTATTACAGTAAAAAACACATTGCCATCAATCTCCTTCATAATATTCCCCCTCTCTTTGAATAGACTTGCCCCATCATTCTTGCCTCTTTCTGAAGTAGTTCTGGAAGTTCTCTTTCATGAGTGTCTTTAGTTACATTGTTGTGGCTGCCTCCATGTCCTGAATTGATTCAAAACATTTACTTTTCATGGCATTTTGACTTTGGGGAAGAGCCAGAAGTTGCAGAGAGCCAGATCTGGTGAATATCGTGGATGAGGACATGCAGTAATGTTTTTATATGACAGAAGTTGCCGTATACTGGAAGCAATGTGTGACACTGAGCATTGTCATGATGGAGGATGATTTATGGCACAGTTTAAAACACACCTTCTCTCAATCATAGCTCACACCCAACTGACTACACCAAGCAAGTTAAAACTTGTCACACATTGTTACTAAGATTAGACAGACTGCTTCCCATATTGAAGATCCCTGCCTTTCCATTGGATGGCACTTGGCAGCAACATGCACTGTATTTTGTGATCATGACAGGAAAGGCTCCGTGTCACATATGGTTTCTGGTATGGCAATTTCTGTCAAATAAAAACATTACAAGTGACCGGTTAGCTCAGTTGGTTAGAGCACGATGCTCATAACACCATGGTTGCCAGTTTGATGCCCAAATGGGCCAGTGTGAACTTCGCCCTCCACAACTAGATTGAAACAATTACTTGACTTGGAGCTGACGGGTCCTGGCAAAACACACTTAAAATAAATAAAAGTTTAGACAACAACAACAACAACAACAAAAAATCCATGACGGTGTGATCTCATCTACATTATTCACCTGATCTGGCACCGTGTGACTTCTGGCTCTTCCCTAAAGAAAGGTAAACATTGTGAATCGAGTAGAGACATTGAGGCAGCCACAACAGTACAATTGAAGACACACACAAAAGAGAACTTCCAGAACTGCTTCAGAAAGTGGCAAAAATGATGGGATAAGTGTATTCGAAGCGAGGGGTAGTATTTTGAGGGGGATTAACAGCAATGTATCTTTCACTGTAATAATTTTTTATTTAAATATTCACCGTATTGTTTGATCACACCTTGTATATATACATATTTTTAAAATTTCAATTTATAATACTCCATTTATAGATACATAAAATCCACTTACATTATTTGCCCCAAGAACATATCTACTATACAAACCAAGGCTACAGTTTGACAGCCATTTATGTTCCCAGGGGATTGAATTCAGAGTCCTTATCCATTTTGCAAAACCTTGAAATGTATCTTTCCCATACATATGTCAACACTTTGCTTATATATGAAATTCCATTCCATGGATGTTTAAATGTGCCCTGATCGTGTATAATTCCTCACGTGAATGTAAGCAGCACCTATACCAAGGGTGTAACTGTGGATAGGGAGGAAGCCTGGTATACGTAGAAGTGTTATATCACCTGATAATGTCATAGATGTTATTTTTCTATCACTGACAAATGATTAAAGATTGTTAGCCTGGTATTGCTTTAAGCTGTGAGGAAGTGTGACTTTATAGTATTTTTTTGCTCTACTTCAACACATTAATTTTTATATAATTTTGTTTGCTTTATATTTTATTTGTCCAATCTAGTAAGTTTAATGTTGAATAAGCACACAGATTTGCTGTAAGATGTGTTTTTAAGTGGCAGTGTTCCTGTGTGACTCATTGATGTGATATGATGTGAAATATATTCACTGGTTTGAGATATTGAAATAAAACCTTTAAGTAGCATCACAATCAAATTTGAAATGATATGTTGAATAATATCTGTTTCTAAGGAGTAGAGCAAGTTGATAGTATAGTGAAGTTGTGATAATTTGACAGAAAAGGTAGCTTTGGCTAAGATTTCCACACTTCAGTTGTATCTCTTGATATATATATATATATTCTCAAGCACATAAAAATATTTCCTTTGTTTATTTTTTTCCATAAAATTAAATTTGATTGAGACACATCCTCCTGGGGAGGAAATTCAATCACGTTACCTTGGACAGAACCTCAGAGGATCTTTCTCTAGAGAAACAACTGAAAAATGTGGAAAGTTCCATTTCTTATTCATGTCATCCTTGTCACTGACCAGAACCTCATTTCCCAAATTTATGTTGTTGTTTGAAGACAGATGATTCAGTCTTTCCTGGGAAAAGAACTTTTGTCAATGAGGATAATTTCAGTACCTGAAGTCCAGCCTCTCTGATTGTACGATGTAGCCATTTTCCTCTGAGAACTTTGTAATCTACTAGGGTTAGGCCTATCAGGAAAACCTCAGGATGCCAAGTTCAATTTGAATTTAGGATAAATGGCATATTTTTTTGTTTGTTTAAAATATTGCCTAGTATATAGTTATATCTAAAAATATTTATTGTTTATCAGAAATTGACATTTAACTGGATGTCCTGCCTTTTCATTTGCTTAACCTGGCACCCCCACCTGGGACACAATCTTTGAGTGGTACAGGACATGCACTATGCCCAGAAATCAAGAATAGTCTTCTTCTTGGGTTTGGTTAAAAAAAACTCTACCCCTCTTTCCATCTATCGTCTTGTTCCACCATGGTAAACATTCCCTTCTGAAACACAGAACTAATACTTGCAACTAAGGCCAAGGCTGGCAACCTTAAATATTTACAGGTCAGATGTAAAACATCTCACTGAAGTAGGCCCAGAGGGATCTGTGATAATTATTATCAATCAGCTAACAGGGCAGCTGATGTTCAGCTCCAGCCAGGTACATTCTATAAATATTGGCCTAGGGTGGCTGGATTTTCTGAAAGCCAAATCCAATTTCTTTGTTCGTTTGTTTGTTTATGGGGAGTCACTTTATATTTAAATGTTAGCAGCAAATGAAATACTTTAAAAAATAAAATAATCAGGAAGTCATCCTCAGCCCAAAGTTTTTAACCTTTAGTGTACTTTTAATAGACAACAGTCAAGCTTCTCTGCAAGCAGTTTGTGCTTTCAGTTCTGTAATAGAAACCTCACTTGAGTTGAGAGAGCCCAGAGCTCTGTTATGAAACAAAACATAAAAAAAAAAAAAAAAAAAGAAAAGAAAAACATAACACGGCTTTCGGGCTCTCGTGCCTGTGTGTAGCCATATGATGAAGTATCATGTAAAAGATTCACTGACTTGAGAAGTTGAAAGAGAATTATATAGCATTAAAGCTTTATTTCAAAATTGGTTAGTACTTGTTTTGTAGATCTAGAGGATATCAATAGCATTGCTATGACCATGTACTACCCCAGAAAAGCATAGCTATTCTGAAGGGTTTTCAACTAATAAAACAAAAATAAAAATGAAAATGTGTTACCTTAATCTTTAAATCATATGCATGTGATTTTTTTTTTTTTGATTCAGTAAGATGTTATTTTTGGTTTCCAATTATGTCTTAATTATAACATTAAATTAAAGTCATATTCCTCAATGTGTTTTGAAAATTTATTTTTCATATGAAAGTTTTGCTTTTTATATAGCAATATCATTAGTTTCTGGGTAAAATTCTACCCGTGTCACACTTTCCTCTGATATATATAAAGAGTTCATAATTGTGTGGCAAATAGTAGTAAGCATAGCTTTCTTTTAAATACAAATGGCATGAATCTAATTTCATACATATATTGTAATAATCACCTTTGGCAACTGGACATAATGAGTGAATATTTCTAAGCAGTGTGTTCCCCATTTTTAAGTCAAAGGGCATTTAAGAAGCTAGATAAGTATTTTGAAGAAATGGTGAATGACTGGTTATTTATGCATTTTTAGAAACCTGCTTTGAAAGTCAATACTTCAAAGAGACCCCAACAAATACATCTAACAATGCAGAGTAAACAGTAAACAAGTAGCACAAAGATTTCAAAGTCAATTGATGTTACTTGAGCATGAGGCAGAGATTTACTTGAAGAGACTAAATATCTAACAAAAAAGATAATGGCTTGGTAACCTGCTTAACAATGAGACGAGAAGCAATTATATATTTAACTCCAAATACAATTTATCTCATTCATGTTGTCATCAAACAGTTATTGAGATATTACTCTACACCAGTCATTGTGCCAAATATAGTAGCACTCCTGATGCCATCATGGGATTCAGATTTTATTGTAGGAGGGAGATAAGGAACAGGTCATTATAATCTTCTATTAATAAGTTATAGTTGCCAGAGGGTAAGGGGGGCGGGGGGTGGGGGGTGGGAGATGAGGGTAAGGGGGATCGAATATATGGTGATGGAAGGAGAACTGACTCTGGGTGATGAACACACAATGGGATTTATAGATGATGTAATACAGAATTGTACACCTGAAATCTATGTAATTTTACTAACAATTGTCACCCCAATAAATTTAATTAAAAAAAAAAAAAAATAAGTTATAGGGGAGTGCTGGCTGCTACGGAAGCACATAGGAGGCTCATCAAACACAAATGATGTTCCAAATCTTGGTGATGGGGTTACTTTAAATTACCTGACGAGAACATCTCCAAGGGGTGTTGACTATTGAAAATGTCGTGAGACACACAAAAGGAAGAGATAAGATGTGTGGGTCTGAGTCCTTAGCATGGTTCAAAATATATTTTATCATCAATGTTAATATTTACCTCAGGACATCAGAATTAACTTGAAATGCCCCACGAAAAATAGGACATATTGTCACCCCATAGATATTACATTCCAGATCAGCTCCAGGAAGAGTAGCTAAATCCTTTCCTGCATGCCAAATTTATTCTCTATTTTACAATAAAATAGTTAATTTGGAGTTTGAAATTTAAATACATGCCATTATTACATCTGGAATGTCACTTTCAGAGTCTTTGGTATTATTCAATTTTAGTCAGAACAGTAAACACTTATAAGGTGACTGGAAGGTTATTTCTAACTGCAGAGCAGGATAGGTTTTCCCCATCCTGGCAGACACTGACTCTGGAAGTTAATCTTTTCAGATGTCAGATCAAATCTCTACCTCTTCTTTCAGATGTCTGCGAAAGGTAAGCTTATTCTTTGAGGGTTCTCCACTCAATTTTAAAGTGATGGAAAATGCAAATGTAGCCCACTATTGCAATAAAAAATAAATATGCCAGCCTTGTATGACTAAGGGAAAGAAATAAATCCGTTAACTGAGCTAGGAAAAGACTCGGCCAGCAGTTCCTACTCATCTCGGCTTTTCAGCACACCTGAGAAGTGTAATAGAAATTATTGTTTTATGCTTTTTTTTTCATCTTTCTGGAACCTTACCAAATGTATCTGAAATGCTTACTATCCTACAAAAGGAATAGTCATTTATTAAACAAAATGTGGGTTGGTAACAATGATGGCAAAAAAACAAAAAGTTTGGCAGAAACCTGACTCTTCCATTATAGTTGACACTTGCTGAGTGGCATGATGTCTGGTGCATTTAACGATAGTTAATGAGACTTTAATGCTTAACCAGAAAAATGTGCATTTTATTGTAGGTATTCAAGAATGACAAAATATTTTTTATTTTTATTTTTAATTATAATAAATTAGTTTTGAATAGAATACATAACAACAGTTCTACTCAAATTAATTTCATGGACACTTTTCATAGTATGTGATTTATTTTAACATTCCGTTTATAGGCAAAAGTGATTATAAATTGCTCCTGTTTAGTTGGTAGGAAAACTGACTCACTGAAAGTTTGACAGACTTAAGGTCATAATAATTCACTTCCTAAGGTAATAATTATTTGCCACTGTACCATCCCCCTAAAATTTTGTAGAATTAAAAAAAATGTATTGTCGAAGCCATTTATTTTGGTAGTGAAGGTGATAGTGACATTATAAGATAGGAACAAAATATGTCTTATTATAAGGAAAATACAACTGTGACTAAACAGTTCCAGAACTTTGAAAAACATTTATAATAATTTTATCAAAAAATAAATTTGTTGAAATTAAACATATGATGGAATCTAAATTCTTTGTTTTTCATAAAACTTGTGCAAAAGGTTCATTTACCAAATATTCAAGATTAACATCTATTGATAAGATTTTTCTATAGGATCACAAAGCCAGGGAGACAGACACGTCAGAGGCCCTATAGTTCATTTATTTTCAGTGGTTTAGCAACCCTTGTGTTGAAATTTCTCAGTATAAAAATGAATCTAAGGAGAGCAAAATATTAGTCATAAATTTATTTGAAAATATTTATGAAACAGCTGTTTTGATAAACATATGTACAGATCAATTTATAAAAACTATTGATATGTAACCATCTGCCTGGCATTTACAAGCTAGTGATACCTCATGAAAGTTATAAAAGAGGTATGAGAATATTTATTGTGTGATGGTTAGTTTTATGTGTCAACTCTTTTGGGCTGCGTATGCCCAGATATACGGTTGAATATAATTCTGGGTGTGTCTGTGATGTTGTTTCTGGATGAAATTAATAGTGGCATTGGTAGACTGAGTAAACAGGTCACCTTCCCGAATGTGTTCCTGCCTCATCTAATCTGTTAGTGACCTGAATAGAACAAAAGGAGAGGGAAGAGGGATTTGCTCTCTCTGCCTGAGTGTTTTCAAGTTGGGATCAGTCTTCTCCTGCACTAGACGGGAACTTACACCAATGAAAGAAAGTTCACTTGGTTTTCAACCCTTTGTACTCAGACTGGGACTATACCAATGGTTCTCCTGGGTCTGCAGCTTGCCAAACAACAAGACAGATCTTGGGGGACTTCTCAGCATTCCATTATCATGTAAGCCAATTCTTTATAATAAATCCCTCTATGTATATATAAACTTATATCTTTATACCTATAAAGATCTTCTACATATGTATGAACATTGGTTATGTTTCTCTGGAGATTCTGACTAATACACATTGAGATATAGCTGTTCTGTTTTATTAAAATTTTGAATGAAATCATCTGCATTAAAACAAATAATGTGGGTTCCATTTCCTGACTGGAATCCGACTGATACAGCCTCCTTTTATCTATTACAGTCTATTAAAATTAATTTTTCTAACCAATTTCCCGTTGCTGCTAAAGGCTTAGAGCATTTTAAATTCGGCAAAATACAAATTGTTTTACCAATTTCCTGTTAATGTTTGAATAACTTTAACTCCATTTACACCTCTTTTTTTTATATTATTCTTCTCATGTGTTAATCTCCATATATTTCAAACCAGACAGCATATCATTTTCTCATTTTGTATAGTTATTAGTCTTCTATATTTACCCACATATTTCTACTTTTTGTTTTTTCTACCAGCAACTCAGTGTTTCCTGTTGAGATCATTTTCCTTCTTGCTGAAAATCTCTTGTTAGTATTTTTTTTAGAAGAGTTTTTCTGGAGAGAAATTTTCTGTTTTTGTTTTGCTGAAATCACTTTCATTTACCTTCATTTTGTAGTGACATTTTACTGAGTACAGAGTTTATGGTTAGCTGCTATTTTCTTTGATCACTTGAAAGTGGACCTTCCATTATACTCTGAAACTTCTAATTTCTCATATTTTTCTTCATCTGGAATCTTAGCTATATTTTTTACTGCCTCAGTAGCTGTTTATTTATTTTAATGAAATTTTTTGGTTAATTCTTCAAACATTTCTGTTCATGAACCAAAACTCAGAGTAGAATCAGTATAAATGAATAAAGTGAAGTGAATACAGCTTGATCTTTTTTTTCTTATTTTCTAGTCTAGATATCTAAATTAAGCTGAGCAGTACCAAACATATAAGGTATTCAAAAGATAAAAGAAAGCACTCAAAATACCATACTTTTTATATAATATACTGGAAACACATTTTTTCTTCTATTAATATGTAAAACACTAATATTTGTCTTAATAAGTAAAAAGTGCTTAGGAAAGCTGTATTAATAGTAACTTTCCCCCCACCATTATGATGGTCTTAATGTGAAATGCCTATGGACAATAAACACCTAATTGAAAAATTGAGAAGATCTAATTTATTTCAAATAACATCCTCATTATTACAGTTGATTCAAAAGTGAATTAAGAACTCTTAATAATGGAAAACAGAAATTTGTCATATAGGTGAGTGGTAGTGATTAATGGAAAGGAGTTGTCAAAAAAAGACATTATTTTCATTTCCAGTCATTTCAAGCTTCTCCCACAAAAGAGATACATCCTTTTAGGGTACATAGCTGGTGTTTGGGGAGAAGTTGATGTCAGGGAGTTTGCACTAAAGAGGAATACAGCTACTTAATATCCATCATTTCTAAATCCAACCCTGGCTGTCCTGCCAGGAAACCTTCTCCCCTACAGAACACCTAATCTCAGTAAATGGGAAACACACCTCTAGATACTCAGGAGAAAAGACAAATCTTGGAGACTTATTTGACTCTTCTCTTTTTCTGACACTATGTCTAATGCATCAACTTATCCTGAAGTTAAAAACATCTGGATATTGATAAAGAGAGTTATTCCTATTGTGTGTCTTTAATGGAGGTTGATAGTGAAGATTTTTTGTGAAATATAATGTAGATTAGAACAAGTAAACTGCCTTTGCAACTGGAACCTGAATAGGGCTTCTTACTTTAGTAAAATATCACTTGATAGTGTTTGAAATAATTCCTTTCTTTTTCAGGGAGATGAAGCAGTTAATTCACTTTGCTAAAGGTTCCAATGTCCTCTTGTTAAGCAGCTTACACATCAGACCCCCTGACTATGAAAAATGTGCGTTCATATATCAGAGCCCATACAAAAAATGCTATGCTGTTCTGAAATGTTTTCATTGGTTTTACTTTAAATTCAGGAAAACCCTTGGAACTTTCTAAAGCCATAAAAGTGTTGGGTCTGAAATAAGTTATTTCTCAAACAAAGCATGTGGTTTAATTCCCTCTGATTTTCTACTTTATTAAAGCAAGTTCTCAGTCTAGGATGTCTTAAAATTATTATTTAATGAGTTTTATTATTGTATTTATTGTGCTTATCACTTATGGAAGTAACATATTATTTGCACTTGTGATGTATTTATTTCATAGAATGTAGACAATTCAATTGATTTTTCATGGTCTTTAAGATTTCGTAGATTGGGTAAGATAGGTTTTTCAGTGGATTATATTTCACTTCAATGATATTTTATATTTCAAAAAGGAAATCTACATTTTTGGAATCTTAAATTTAAAAATAATATCACATTTCTTAAGATACAAAAAGAAAACTTGAAAGCTGTATGATATTCCTAATTAATTAGATAACTGTGGAAAACTAAACATGATACAACAATGATTGGGCCTTGGTTTGTTTGGAGGAAGAGGAAAGGGGGCATGTACAAATGTAATGAGAAATTCACACTTTCTGATGAAGGCAATCAATATATCACTATCCTCCTCCCCCATGGCAATGAAAATGTATTCTGTTGACTGACCAAGAACATGACAGTGCAAATGATAACTTTAAAATTGGGGACCTCATATTTATAGATGATTTTTAAATTTGAATTACCTGTCTTCTTCATGCTGAAAACTATTTAATAATCTCTAGGAATAAACAGGCATACTCTCAAAATATTGCAGAAGAACAGGATGAAAGATATGGGAAAAAGTTAAGTAACATGAATAGTTAAACAGATTTTTAATATAATTTAATGAATGCCAAAAAGGGACAAAATTAACATATAAAAAGGAGAAGAAACAAAATAAAAAATATCTTAAATTGATAAAAGACATGAACCTTTCAATTAAAAGTCCATACAGAATGCCAGCTAGGATTAATCCTTTAAAAAAATTTCCACATAGGTACATCCTGATAAAATTTAGAACCCTAAAATTATGCACAGGGAAAAGAAAATAATATCAATAAAGAGTACAATTTAGATAAGCATCCATCACAGTTGCATACTAGAATATATTAAATATAGATTAAGTGCACATCTTCTAATTTCTGAGGATCAAATTTTTGAATCTAGAATTTTAAACTCTTAAACTCTCAGTGTGAAAAATATAAATTGCTTTAGACATGAAAGGAACTAGGGGATATGATCCCAAAATATTTTTTCTGGAAGAATTAAGTTTTTAGTGAGACAAATAGAAAAACGAATAAAGAAAAAGAACAGTTATCAGTAATGTTCACCAAAGCTAGAAATCTGAATACCAAGGCAAGTGTGTACCAGAAAGTAATTCTAAGGATGTGAAAGGACTTAGCTGTGCATGTGAGAGAATGACTACTCTAGCCAAAGGGGAAAAATGTGAAAGACATTCTTGAGGTTCTATATTGCCCAGCTCAGAGTCTAACCAGGGTGATATATAGAATAAGAACCAGAGGCAGAATTTTCAGCCAGATATTCATATTTGCTTGTGGCCAGTGTTATGCCTTCCTTAAACCTCAAGTATGGTAATAGGTAGAAAAGTAGGAACCTAATATTAGAATAGAAAAAAGAAATCTCAATACCAATTCTTCAGGAATTAAGACCAACACTAAATTCCAGTTTCTTCTTCCAAATTCCAATATTCTTTTTTTTTTTTAATTTAGGCTCTTATTTCATCTTTCTCAATCTATCACAATACACTCTTCATCTCTTCATATTTCTCCAAATGATTATGCACCATGTGATCTTCCAAAAACACAAGTCCAAATATGGCATCCCTCAGCATGACACATGTATTTTCTTCCTCCCGAACCCAACCACATTTCATTGAGAATTAAGGTCAAACTCTATCCAATGAACTAAATTGCTTCTGATGTCTTGTTTCAGTCTACTTTACCAGTTCCATCTCTGGGTATATCCTTCCATTCCCTCATTTTTCAAGTTTACTGCCTTGCCTATAATTCTCTGAGTGTTCTCTCACCTTCCCACACCCATTCCTTCTACCACCACTTTTCTCACAGGAGTGTTGATACAGGCTTTACCGGGGTGCTAAGGGGTTTGGAGGTTGAGGCCCAGGGAGCTGAACTTTCTTAGCCAAGATAGTAGTATGGGGGAAGCAAAGTAATTTAAATACCTTGGTCAGAGGCAAGATAGGATGAAGAATTCAGATAAGTAAAAGGAATATCAGAGCAGGAACCACCTGAAACACATAAGGAAGGTCCAGGTTGATGACTATGAAAATGGGTTGGTGTTTGTAAATCACCCTTTTGAGCTGGTGGATATGTGAGTGTGCCTAGCTTAAAGGGTTGGAGACAGTGTGGTTACTTCCTTAACTTTCCATATTCTGCTTCTTCTATCTGAAAATAATCGTCCTCTGTATATACCTAACCAATGCTTTCTTTATTCTAGAACTAGTTCAAGGTTTCTTATCACTTGTAATCATTTCTAAAACTTCCTGGATATTCCTTACAAGGCCATTAAGTGTTCATACCCTGTTTCACTTTTGCTCGCATCATATTTAATTCATTCCTATACTACAGCACTTAGTATACCGTATTGTGGGTACTGATTTTCTTTCATACATTTTCAAATGGATTGAGAATTCCCTAATTGCAAAGTCTGTATCTTCTTCATTTCTGCATCCCAAGCATTAACTCAGGCCTGGGATATCTTAGAAAATCAGGAAAAGTTCAGTGAATGTTGAATTAATGGAATCAACAGAGCAATCATATATGTATTATCATTTTCAAAATTATGTTTATTAGATACAATTGTAAAGAATTACCTTTATAGATACCATTTTTTATTTAAAACTTACTTAGCATGAATAATTACATTACTTTTAAATTTCGTTTACATCAAATTAAAAAATGTGCAATTTTATTAGATTCATTATTGGGTAAAATTTTCCTCAATAATTCAGAAAACTGGGCTGAATTCCCCCAAATGTATTCTGAGTGTTGGGAAATGCGGCCGAGCTAGTGTGTCTGTATGGAGCTATCCGACATTGGGTAGGTATGTATGGTGGCAGAAACTAATCCACCCAAAAACACCTTCCATATAAACCCTACATTGATTCTTCATGTTTTAGTAATAACAAAAATAAAAGTAAAAGTGCTAGTGCTTGAAAAGAAAATGAACCATTTTCAAAGAACAAAATGAAAATTTTAGGAAGACCTTTATAAATGATAGTTAATTCCTCGTTAATGGCAAATAACACTGCTGTACTTAATTAAAATTTCTCCTTTATTTCCCTTTTATTTCTTTGGCCTCTCTGTTACTTATGGCACAAAAAATATGTAATTTTATAAAAGTTTTATAAATATAATTTGTGCAAATTACATGCATGGCTTAAATTTTATGATTGCTTTTGAATACTCCCAAGTAGAACATTCAGAGATTTTCTTGGAAATAATAGATGACAGAATGGCCTCTTAATTTTTGCATCTTGTTTGAAGACAGTTTTTGAAAAATGTCACCAGTGGTACTTAGTGCTATTCTAAGTAACCAAATTACTATAATTTGTATTGATTATTTCAGCAAAGTTGCTGAATTTATAGTTTTGGTAGATGTGTGTGTGTGTTTATGTGCTTGTGTGTTTATCATGGGGAGGTCTGCATGAATCCCCCTATGGTTTTCTACATAAAAACATCATTTCGTTTGTAAATAAAGACAGCTTTACTTCTTCCTTTCTAGTCTGGATGCATTTTATTTCTTTTTCTTGCCTGATTGCACTGACTGAAAACTTCAGTACAAAGTTGACTAAAGTGGCGAGAGTGGACATCCTAGCCTTTTCCCTGATATTAGGGGGAAAGCATTCAGACTTTCTGATAATAATACAGTAGTTTACATTTTTTTAGACGCCATTTATAAGGTTGAGGAAATTCCCTCCTACTTCTAGTTTACTCTGAGATTTTATCATTAATGGGTGTTGGCTTTTGTCAAATATTTTTCCTGCAGCTATTGATCACATGAAGTTTTTGCCCTTCATTCTACCAATCTGGTGCATTACATAAACTGATATTTTCTGATCTTAAACTAACCATTCATATGTGGGAGAAATCCCAGTTGGTCATGGTGCATAATCCTTTTTATGTGTTGCTGAATTTGGTTTGCTACTATTTTATTGAGAATTTTTGCACCCATATTAATGAAAATGATCTCCTTTTATTTTCTTGTAAAATCTTAGTCTGGATTTTGTATCAGGGTAACGCAAGGCTTGTAGAGTAAGTTGGGAAGTATTCCCTCTTTCTTTTTTCTGGAAGAATTTGTGAAGAATTGGTATTATTATTTCCTCTTTTATTTTCTGGTAGACTTCCTGAGGGAAATATTTGGGCGTGGGTTTTTCTTTGTGGGATGGTTTTAAATTACTAATTCAATTTCTTTATGTGATCTGTTTATCATACACTTGCAAGGTGATAAGCAGCTTGTGCCAGAATATAAATCATTCCCTGCTTCCTTCTTTGCTGTCAGTTTTGTTATGAAAAAAATTTAAAAGACAGCTGAACTAAACACTGTGCTTAAAGAAGTAATCGGTTTAAAATCTGGTGTATGCTCCTTACGTCATCACTGACAGTAACAAATATTTCATGGATGAGGACCTGTCCATGGACTATACTTGGTAGCAACAACCTACAGCCTGAAAATAAGATAAAGCAAAACACTTTGACAACAACTTGATAACCTGAACTACTTAAAGCTATAAAGGAAGGATTTATTGTGTTATGCTGGGGTGTATCACTGTCTTAGTTGAATTGGGTTGCTAACAGAAATACTAGGAGGCTTATAAATAGCAGAAAATTATTTCTCACAGTTCTGGATAGTGGGAAGTTCAAAATCAACATGCTGACAGATTCAGTCTGGTGAGGACCCACTTCTTGGTTCATAAATGGTCAGCTTTTCACTATAATCACACATGGTGAAAGAGGCAGCGGTTCTGGGTCTCTTGAATAAATAAGGGCTCCACTCTCATGACTTAATCACCTTACAGGCCCCATATCCACATACAATCACTTTAAGGATTAGGTTTCTTTTGTTATTTGTTTGCTTGTTTGTCTGTTTTTACCTTTTGACCTCTTTCACTCATTCTGCTGGGAATTAGGATTTAACAGGAATTTTGGGGTGAGACACAAATCTACAGGAATCATGGAACCTAAGGAATAAGGATATGGCCAGGTCTAAGGTAGGGTCTGGAGTGAGGAATTGGAAAGTCCTATTAACAACCCATAAAAATACATTTTTTTCTCTCTCTTTCCTTTATTTATTTATTTTTTTCCTGATCAACTTTCTCAGCTTCTCTTTCAGGTGATACAATGCAGTCACCTCAAAATTCCCTAATTTACAGATTTTGGTTTCAGCCCAGCATGGAGAGGTGTCTATTTGTCCCTATGATGATAATTTTTTACAAGTGGACATTATCACATAGTACAAGATGTTTGGGGGTTCCAATAATGAGGATGCAAGTGGCATGCAGCAGAGAAGAGGGTCTAGCAGGCATTGCAAACGTGTGTCCTATTCATACTCCATTATGATTACTCTTAACAATTATTTTAGGGACTAGTCTGAAAAAACCAGTGGTATATTACTTTGAATGTGTCCAATGTAGGTAAATCTTTCAGGGTAAAGTTCACTTATGAGACAGCCATACTTAATTTTATTTGAACTTGTCATTTGAATCCATTGGTTTATCAGGCTGAATATATAACCCTCAGCTAAAAAAATAAGGATATAGTATGCCTTCCTATGTTGTTAATAAATTATTTGCAGAATTTATTAAAGAAGAGTCTCAAAACATCTAAGTGCTAGAGAAACATACAACTCCTAAGTACATTGTTTAAAATGATATTTATTCAGATATATGTATTTGGGAAGATTAATAATTCACTGTAATATTTGTCATTCATTATATGCATAAAATTCCAGGCCAAAAACAGTAGATGTGAATAGTGCTTAATTAACAAAGGAGAATTAATTAATTAAATTTCTTTAAAAGTATATATATATATATATATATATATATATATATATATATATATACTTTTTATATATACACACACACACACACATACATGCATACAAGTATATAACTATGTATACACATATGTATACACATGTGTCCATAATAACATATGTCACTCCATTAGCATAACAAAGACACTCCTATCACTGAGGACATTTCAAAGGTTTCAGGAGTTGTCTTCCAAGAACAGGGAACAAAGATGCAATACATTTTTTTATTACACCAAAGTCCGCTGTAATTCTTATCCTCGTTCCTTTCTAAGTAGGGTGTATTTTTTATTTGACTTTTGGCAAGAATTTCTTTTTCTTCAGTTTTTGGCAGTTGGATATGATATGCTCTTATCATAAGATATGTTCAAACCTGTGGGGTTTTTGGTCTTTATACTGCTTGATGTTCTCTAAATTTTCTACATTCGTGGCTTGGTGATTGACATTAATTTTTAAATATTCTTGGCCATTCCTATTTCAAATATTTCTTCTCTGTTGGTCTCATTTCCCCTTCTAGTATTATAATTACACATATATTACACCTTCTAAAATTGTCTCACAGTTTTTCGATATTCCATTATTTTTTAAAATTATGTTTTCTCTTTGCATTTCAATTTGGGAAGCTTCTATTGACTAACCTCCAAGCTCATGTGAGTAAGTTAATTCCATGTAAAAAAAAAAAAATTAGATTACTGCACCATGGTTCTATTTATATCTATTTTACAGTCTATGAGGAAAAAACAATCTGAAACACTATTGATTTACTCCACCAATTTATGGGTTCAGGGAATTAAATGCATACACATTTTCCAAACTCTAAATGGTTATAGTACATTGTCATTGAGCAACATATGTTTTATTAGTGTGTTGAGCAGAGAAACTATAGTACGGAAATATATAATAATACAACACATATTTGATATTTTTTCTCAATGAATTAAAATTAGTATGCACATAAAATAATGAATACACACACATACACACACACATACACATTTCTTAACTAAATTTATCCAGCAGGAAAGAAGAGCAGATTTCCAAAATTGGAACCCACAGCATTTAAATCCTTAAGTAGTAAAGTATGGTTTAGAGTTCTTCCCCCTCCCCCCATTTATGCGTCTTTGAATTAATTCATATTAAAAAGGCCACAATAGAATGGATTTTATTTATTTATGAAAAGTCTCAGCAGCAAAGTTCATGTTAAAAAAATGAACTAAGAGGAAAGTATTTTCAGATGCTGAACAATCAGCAATTTAAGCAAAATCTGTCAAAACCAGATGTTGTTTTGACAATCCATCCTAAATAGACTTGTTTTGCATTCCTATCTCTGGTTTCAAAATAACACTACACTGAAACAGTGTAGTCTTCTCTAAAGTGTAGACTCTGCTGTAGTGTGTAAAGTCAGAACAAAAGGAGGGGAGGCGGATGAAGTAGTACAATTTCATTGTCAGTGAATTATATTTGAGTTAATTCATTTATGATTAACACCCAACATAATTATGATTACTTTAAAAGGACATGACTAATACGCATATTTTAAAATTCCTTTTCTACATGACTTTTTGGAGGTCAATGTTTATTTTAATGTTTGAAAACTGGCCATTATATATTCTTAATTTTACCTTTAAAAAGCCTGAACCCCTTAAAAATTCTTCAACAGAGATTCTAGTCTGCACCAATTACTTCATAGAGCAAAGCTTAGGCAAAGTATTTAAACAATTTAAAAATTCTGTTAGGAACCAGAGAAAAAGGATAAGGGAGAACAGCTCTGTAGGTGCAAAGCAGGCACCTAATTGGTTATCTTTTATTGATGTGCAAATTACCTTGGAGGAAATAAACATCATAGCATTGGTCAGGTTAGCTGAGCATTAATTTTGAAGTTGAAGAGAACAGGAGTATAGAGGCAAGTGTTGCTTAGAAATATCAGGTTGTTAAAAGGGCAAGGTGGGGAAGTGCTGGAAGTTAACAGTGATGCTCCGAGTGGTAGAAGAGGCCAACCTAACAAAGGACTTTTGCATTTCAAGGGAAGGGTAATGAGTGCAATTCTGCCTAGAAGGCTGATAATTCAACTTAACAGCAAGTCACAAACACAGCTCTCTCCTTCCCAGGCTACAGACAGGGATGATAACTAAGAGGTTTACAACCAGAATAATACTAAAATAAATCAAAATTTCCAGGACAATATTCAAAAAGAATTGGGAAGAAATTTAGATTTTGTACAGGTTCAAGGCACAGAATTTAGAACCATAATTAAGTTTCTTGAAGAAAAAAATAATAGCTTATAGTAGTAAAGTTGGAAGAATTTTTATCTGTGTCTATTAGAGAAGTATTGCTCTAAATGATACTTACGTATTATCAATTTTCGCTGTTTAAATTACCCTGCTACATTTTAATGAACATTTTGTCATTACAAAATAAGGTTGGTATTACTACAGTTTCTGAAGTACAGTTGGTTTTATCTGTAGTCCAAGTATAACTTTTACCTACTATTGAAATTGCTCTTGTTTATAACATTTATTACATAAAATTACAGCTTAGTTGAAGAGCTCTAGGGTTTGCATTCAAATAAATATGCACTTATCTGAATGTCCTTCAAAATCATGTATGTAGTAAATTTAATGATGTAATGTGATTGTTATTACTCTTGAGACATCTAAGAATGTCCATGTATTTGCCAACTCAGAATTCAGCATGTAGATTCTACGTTTGCTTGGGGAGACCTAGAATAGACCTGTAGATTTGCAACAGAATGATGTTATCTTCAAACATCTAAATACCAAACTTCATCATTTGCTTATTTCCGAGGTATAAACACACCCACTATCACCAGTTTCAAGCTATCCATGAGTCATCACTGAATACAGAATTGGGAAGAAATACATACACAGTTGAACACCATTATATAGTATTTCCATCTTACAGAGATAATAGACATAAATAAGTCCAAGGGAATAAAAAAAAATAGTGAAATGTAGTAAAACAATTAGGAAGTGATGACTTTTGAGTATTATAATTTTAGTATAATTATTTCATTGTAAATTTATATATTTTTAAAATAATGGCTGTGTTTAATAATTGGCTCACAAAAATTCCTGGAAATTTAACAATTAGCTCTCACAAGAGCTGGCTCCAGCACACCACTGGCTATCTTCATTAATCTGGAAGCTTTCTTGTCCTTTCCTTCCTTTTTCCTATATGCACATCATGATTAATATGGAATTTTCCTAAAACATCTCAAATCATCAGCTGCACCAATAATGCCCTCTTCCGTTTGCTATTTCCAGTATTCATAATTCATTGTTGAGCAACCAGGATGTGCTCATACTGTATGAAGCCAGCACAGTCACACGTATTAACTAATTAGAGCTGCTAGATGATTGAAACAGCTGCTTCTCCTGAATAATCAGCTCATTGGCTATTGACACTTTGCCAATAAATGATTTAAAAAGGTATGCCATGGAGCCACCATTTGGGTAAATATACCATTCATGTACATATAGGTAAATTAAACAACTCGATCTTGATTAAAAACAAAAATAGTTTGTAGATAGAGTCAATCATCAACAGAGGGATAGAATCTTCATGCTATAGCTAATTGACTTAATCAATTTGCTTTTTGGAATTCTCCAAGAGATAAAACACACAGCAGTTTGGCTAATAACCTGCTGCTTCAGCTAAATAAGAGTGTCAGAATCTATGAGTTATAATGTAACATTAAGGAGGATGATGACAGTTATTCTCCAGACTATGTTTCAACATCACAATGAAGTAACAAGTGATTTGTTGAGAATCCTTCCCTGCCAGTTGCCAAAGCATTAGCAGTCCATCTGCCAGGCGGTGGGATTAGCATTTCCCTGGTGAATTTGTTAATGGCAACTTTCAAAAGACTTTATCAGTACTTTGTGAAATCTTTCGGAAATCATGTTAAAGATTGTATTTAATTTCTTTCTTAGATATATGTTGTTGGCCTTTTTGTCTTGTTGATTATTTATATATATTCATTTATTTTTATCATCTGTGCTATGATAAATGGAAGCACCACTAGACACTAAAACGATACTTTTCCCCTCAGGTAATTGAAAGCAATGCCACATTATATTTATTCCTCTTAGAAACAGCCCAAGAGATTTGGTATTGCTATAATTCAAGTTTCTGCAAAAGCTTTATCCAAACTCAAGCATTTTGAAGAATAGGAGACTCATTGTGCATTCCTTTTCTGGGCTTGCATGTTTACAATGCCTGATAACTTTCATCAGTTTCCACTGATTCATAGCTGTGATCTTTGAAAGTTATTTGCAGTGTGTGCTAGGAAATGTACTTCTTGTGATGTTTTTCCTGACAATGCCTTTTTATAAATGTTTTCTAACATCTCAACACACTTGAGATTAAGCCAATGAACCCTATCTCACTGATTAGAAACTTGGTTGATAAAGTAAGGCTGCTAAAATAGGCCACGTCTACTTATACATTAGAAGATCTTATCTCTGCCAGGTAGACTCTGGTAATATTAACTTGAGATAGGAATAAAATTCAGAGTGGTGAATTTTATAAATTAATAACCCCAGGCTAGCACTGTTAGGGCTTTGTATGCAAAGAGTTTGAGAGAGTTATGAGGCAGGTTTATTGTTTTAATAAATAATTACAAACATCTGGCAGTTTCTAAAAAGTTCTTTATTCTCTACATTTTCCCTTCATTCTGCTCCTTTTGTGTTTGGTTTTTTTATTGTTGTTGTTGTTCTATTTTGTTTTGTCCAAAATTACTTTAGATCTTGATCTCAGGGAGTTGTTAATGTCTGTTAACCTTAACCCATTTTTATAAAAACAAAATAAATACTCCTATATTTCTTTCAAGACAGATGTATAATTTATAACTAGTTGGTTCAATCTAATTTATTTTAGACAGAAGACATGCTTAGTCATGTAGTATTTTTTTTATTTCAAACAAACAATTAAATTATTCTATTTACGGCAATAGTAGCCACAGTGACAAATAAGTGTGTATGATGGCTTAATAAACTAGATAATAACTTATTTCTCACTTTCCTAAAGTCCTAATTAGTGGATGGGTTTTCTCTAAGATAGAATGCATATCCTTCCTATCTTGTTGTTTTACCGTCACTAACATATGGCTTCCAAGATCATTTTGCCCATCTACATTAAGTACATAAAGAATCCTACATAGAAGTTTGGAAAATGGTACACCTCATATCCTTCCTATCTTGTTGTTTTACCGTCACTAACATATGGCTTCCAAGATCATTTTGCCCATCTACATTAAGTACATAAAGAATCCTACATAGAAGTTTGGAAAATGGTACACCTCTCTGCTCACATTCCATTGGCTGGAACTGAACCCTATAACTACATGTAACAAAAAGATAAGTTAGGAAAAATTGCTCAACTTTGTTCATGAATTAGAAAGGAAATGTGTTATATCTGGTGATCAGTTAATTACCATGGTATATTATAGAATAATAGTATGTCACTATGAAACCAAATGAAGCATCCTATGAACTTTAAAATATTAACATGCATTAGTATAGTGAAACAATGCTTAATTATGGAAGCTATAATTCTAAATAAGAAAATAAACAAAAGATACATTTCATTTTGTTCACATGAAAGTGAAAAATAAATTCTTTTGCACTGATACTTATTCATTCACGTATCAATTCAACAGACCATAGTAACCAGCTTTCATATTTTGTCTTTTTAAATTTTTTTTTGGTCTCTATTTCATCATTTTGTTTCAAAAAATGGACAATGTCATAGCAATTTTGATATCATTAAACTTACATATGAAGAAACATTATATTTCCACAAGCTTCAAATACAAAATACATCTCTTTATGAAAGGAAACATGTTTCTGTGTGTTTGTTTTCTCACTCATTTCACTTGCATCTTTAGAGTCCATAGACTCAAATATTCAATGTCAATAAGAAATAATAAGTTATGTGCAGTGCCTTTAGTTTGAAACTCTTTCCAAACATATTTTCAATTAGTATATAATTTACAGAAACTTTTTTTTAATGTGTCTTCTCATTAGAGATAACTTCACTAACACTTTGAATATAAATTTAATGCTATTTCAAATCCTGAAGCAATTTGAAATGCTAATGTTGTTTTTTTTAGATTGCCCGTCTTATCAGTGTTTTATACCTGTATAGAGGCTTTCTGTACTTAGTATGATATAACAGTTTCACATACTATTAGAGAACATTATGAAGGATAAACAAAATTATAATTACAGTCAGGAAAATTAATTACTAAGAACAGAAAGAAAATATTGGGCATTTGATCTTTAGCTGCTAATTTAGATGCTCATAATAACTAACATTTATTTCATGACTTGAGGAAAAGGACTCCTAACTAGTCACTGCATTTCTATTTTTCATATTGCCCTCTAAAGGCAATGAATTCAAAAAGTAACTCAGGATGAAACCTTTACAATATTCTTCCATCCATACATACCCAACATTGGATACATAGCCAATATTTTGCATATGTTTCATTTCCTTTGATCTGTTGGGTTTGTGTTTAGAGGGCATATCTGCCAATCTGAAGAGATAGGTATAGATGAATCAAATATTATGAGCATAAACTGTAGTATATAGAAGTGACGCTGCTCATTGGACAACTTTGCTCATAACTGACTGTGGTAGGCTGGATAATAACAACCCCCCCCCCCCCCCCCAGTATATCCATGTCTTAATTCCTGGAATCTGTGAATGTTACCTTCTATGGAAAAAATAATTTTGCAGATATGATTAAATAGAGAATCTTGAGATGGTGAGTTACCCTGGATTCTATGGGTGGGCACTAAACATAACCACAGATACCTTTATAAGAAGGAGGCAGAAGAAGACTTGGCTACAGAAAAGTAGAAGGTAATGTGATGACGGAGCTGATGGAAGAGAAATTTGAAGATGCTATACTGTTGGCTTTGAAAATAGAGTAAGATGCCGTACACCAAGGAAAACAGGCAGCCTGGCAAAGCCAGGAAATGGATTGTCCCCTAGAGCCTCCAAAACAAACCACCCTGCTGACAGAGCACTGAGATTGATTTTGGATTCTGACTTCTGGAGTAATAGATTACATTTGTGTTGCTCAGCACTAAGTTTGTAGTAATTTTTTAAAGTGGCAATAGGAAAGGAACATACTAGTATATAACCAGCTCTATCCATGCGACATATGGGAAAGGCTGAGTCATATTCTTTCCTCTGCAATGGCTTATTTCCATGCCATTTCACTGCTCAGATCCTCGAGAGGATTAGAAAGTCAAAGGTGATTAGTGTGTGTTTTTGATACATTTGAGAATTTTAGTGGCCAGGTGTTAAGGAAATATGGGGCTAGGGAGAGACAGGATTAAAGAAGAAAATCGTGAGCAAAACATACAAGACTAAACCATGTGGGTTTTTTTGTTTGTTTGTTTCTGAATGGGATTTCCTACTTAGTTGTACTGCCCTCAGAACCACTATCTTCTTTATAAAATACACAGTATTTTCTGCTAAAAGTCTCTGTTTCTCTCTCTCTCAATCTCTCTCTTTCTCTCTCTTTCTCTCTCTCTCTCTCTCTCACACACACACACACACACACACACACACACACACACCCTTCATCTCTGAGAAATCAGGTCTAATAATCAGAAATAGCTAGGCCTCCATGTCTACTCTTACACATGGACATAAATTCCGTTAATAATTCTTACGGCTCCCACCCCATAACACACCGGACATAATAGGTAGGCACCAAAAGTGCCCACACCTAGAATAACATGTCAGAAATCCTGGAATTGTTGATCTTGAACTCATGTACAGGATAGCCGTCCTTGCTTCCTTGCCAAGGTTTGTTCATGCAAAAGTTTAAAAACTCACAATTCTTGATGTCATTGATGATGTTCTTTAGCCATTTGCACTGCCAAAAATTTAGCATTGTGCTGCATCATCTACCACTAAAAAAGACACACAGCACCTGGGAGGCCTCTTTTTGTTGTAAAGGTAACACATTTCACGCCTGGGAATACTGGATGAAATACAAAGCTGCCAGCCGTGAGTTAGGCTGACAGTAGAAAAGGACTTAGCAGCAGGTCAAGGCTTCCATGAAAGCAGTTCTGCTGCTAGGGTCATATGACCTGCCAGACCTAAAGTGCCAGATGCATCAGCCGTGAGAACAGATGTTATGTATTTCTGATGAGAGTTTGAGTGGGAGAATCACAGTGCAGTGCCCTGGGATTCAGAACAAGATTATGCGATCCAAAGTAGGGAGTTACATACTTTCTGAGGAACAAGAGAAACAGCTCCTGGCCTGTTAGTAGGCCTTAGTAGAGACAAGACACTTTACCATGTATCCACAAATGTCCTTTGTGAGCCGTGTTTTGTTTTATCCTTCAAATTAAAAAAAAAAAAAAAAAAAAAAAAATTGGACAGGCCCAACAGCAGTATATTGTGAAATGGAAATGGTATATCCAAGGTCTTATCTGAGTAGGACCAGGATATACTAATAAACTGCATGAGCAGGTGCCCAGAATTTTTATATCACACACCATAGTTGCACAGGATCCTTCCCTTTGTTAGTACCTGTAGTCATAAAGGGGTTATATACAGCTAGCTAAAGGAATAGGAAAAACTTCAAACTTGGTTTACATATACTTAGTTTGGATATCTGGATGTAAGCCAAATATGGATGACAGCTGACTTATAATCACATTGGTGACCTTGATGGACAGTGAGAAGAGTTGCAATATATCTGGTCACCCACTTACTGTAGAAGAAGTGACCTGAGGTGAATATATATAGATTTCTGAGAGGTAATGAATGGCCTGGCTTTTTGTGAGGGAAAGGGAATGGAAAATTTGAGACAGGGAATTCTGGAGTAGAGACATGTGGATAGCTATTTGGTTGTGGACATGGAGTGTGAAGATTTCTGTATCACATATTAACATTTGCCAGAATATATTAATCACGAATGTGGAATTTGAACAACCAAAGAAACAAAACGGCTTTGCCAGCTGATGTTAGCCAGCCTTCATCCATCAGTCACCAGGAAACAGGCAGAATGGGCACATGAACGGACTGACCACGCTGACAGAGATAGATGCTACACGTGAGTCTAACAGCATGGACTGCTATTTACAAAAGCTGATCTAGCTACTGAGGTCTCTGAATGTTGAATCTTCCAGATTCAATGGAATCTAACAGAAACCAACCTTGAGTCTCAAATTATGGCACTATTCCTTAAGGAGACCAACTTGGTTACTTGGATTCAAGTCAATTACCTTCATCCCCTTGCATCTTGGATGTGCCAGGGGTTTGTCCTCACAAGAAGAGTTCATCTTCCCAAGATGGATTTGCCTTTCCTGTCCACAGAACATTAGCCAGCATGACTGCCTGTGGATTACAGAATACCTGATCCACAGACGTGCAATCTCACACACAATATCATTTGACCAAAGGACCCTCATCCCAAAAACAGAATGGTAGGAATGGGCCCATGATCGTGGGATCCACTTTTCATATTGTGTTCTGCACCAGACACAGACAGACTCCTAGAAGGTACAGCTGCAGTTCCAGTTTCGAGACAATATTCTACAGGGATGGAGTGCCATCTTTCATTTAGCAGTGATTTGAGAATCAAAATAATACATAGCTTGCTCTATGTTAACATGACTTTAGTATTTCACTGTTTTCGTCAATTTAACTTTAAAATTCTCTAAAACACCCAGGAAGACAAAAATGGTGAATTACTTCATCATTTATTCTAGAAAATTCCTGATAGACCCATCAACTTCACTAGAAAAACATTAAACAAGAATTGACACTCTGGACTCTTTTCACTCCTTGCCTCAATATCTTCACCTTGAGGAAACATCCTCTAATGGTAAACTGTTATATCATGATCCTTACTCAATCTTAACCAAGTTTATACACTGAAAGCCCTACCTTAGAACTTCAAAATTTCAGTATCTAGTTTTTGTACTCCCTTCTTTGAAATGATACTAAGATTCTGTTAAGGTAGTATTCTTCACTACAATAAGCAATAATCTGTTTTATCTTTTTAATAGGTTGTTTTGTTGATATTTGGGGAGCTGGCATTCAACAGAATGTTTGTACAGAAGCTTTGAATATGCTTCATAATGAAACTGAGGTGTATACTATATATACATTTATTACATTTTATTTAATATTTTTCTTCCTATTCTATGATTAAGCATGTGTTAGGTATGAAATATATAGATAAATGTATCTCAGATCCCAGTGTTCGTGTAGATGATTTTTCAAGCTTCCTTGGAAAACTCTACCTACTCCAGCAGGTGCTACTGAGATAAAGACCTTTGTTTATATTTACAATGGCACATCTAAAGCAATCTGAACATATGTAGAAAATAAAAATAAACATAAATACCAGATGCCAGAGATCGCTTTTCTAGGAATAGCGTTAGAATGCATGTATTTGTCACCTGCCTAATAGCTTTGCTGTTTGAAGATGAATGGTTTTCTTTAAAGATGTACAGGGACTCCACAATTTCTATTAATTAATTGTAATAAAAATAGATGATAATGAATGTTATGAATTTGGCACATTATCCATGAAAAATTCCAGGGGCAGATCATTCTCTTGATATGACTTGAGATCATTTCTGCTCGGTGTTCATTTATGCATTGCTGTGACTGGCCTTTGTATATCTGAGAAAGTCCTAAGAGACATAACATCCCATTCTATTCTCAGATTTCTCTCAGTGATGAGGAATGAAGAACTAATTGGTAAATTGTTCCGATAAATGACCTTTATCTATACATTCTCTTTTTTTAACCTAGGACAGAAAAAATTTATTAAAATTGAATAATCCATTTTGTTTCCATTGTCAATGTAAGAAAAAAGAATACCTCAGTTATCAGGATTATCAAAATAATGCATGTAAATCCACTGATCTAGTAATTTACAAAAGGAAAAAATGAGTCAGCTAATCTAAGATCAAAATAACACAAAGCAAATCTGTTGTATTTTTTCTCTTGATATTATACCAATATATGTTAAATTACAAAAAAATAAAGAGGAAAAGAAATACAGAGGACAGAGGTGTTATGCTTTCTGTGATAGGTTGCTATATTTGTCAGTTAATAGCCTAGGCCGGTAGTTCTCAAAGCAAGGTCCCTGGATCAAAATCATCTGGGAACCTGTTTGAAAGACAAATTAATAGATTTGAAAAAAATGAGTATCTCCATGTATAAAACATTGCATGAAACATTATTGATATCTGTAATTCATCTAAACACATTAAAATATACATTTTGAATATGTAATGTTCTATAGATATGTGGATATTTATGAAATCTGTTTTACAAAAATTAACTTGTCTTCTGTTAATAACTGGAAAATATTTTATAATCTCTTTTAGTTATAATTTATTTTTTGCTTCTTAGCTTGCTTCGATGTTTCCAAATATGTGTCCTAAGGCATCAAGTATTTATGGACAATTGACTTATATTATTGAAAATACTTAGTTTGACCTATCTGACTAAAGTACTGTTTTATTATTTAGAATCAATAATAACTGTCCACTGATACAGATTTTAAAACATCGTTTCTAGAATATTTCTGACATCTTTACATTTTATTCCTAAATAATAGCTACCTATTCATTAATATTGTTACCTTCAACAAATAGGTAATTTCTGATTTTATTTCCATTAATATACTTAAAATAAAGAAGATACAGAGGACAGCTACTATTGACTTTCTCCATGAAGACGATGTCACTTTATTAACTTAATTATTATTTCTCCAGGGAAGAGACTATACATTGTAAGCGGGTCATTTTTCTGGTCTTACATAATAAATCTACTTTAACATGCTCACTTTTCTGAGTCTTCTGCCTACTATCTCAACACTCTGCTTAAGAAGTTTTGACATCTTTGCCTCATTTACTTGGTGCTTGTAAGTTTTAAGGAACAATTTCTTGAAACACATTAGTCCTATCCCCAGTATTATTAAATGCTAAATGACGAGTGAGAGCTTCTATATGAACAATTTCTCATCAGCTATTATGTCACCTTCCCTGTCCAGCACCCTCTAAATCCATTCCTTGGCATGCTCTTCAGATTCCTGTGTACGTATGAGCCAGGATCTACAGGGCCTTTGGTGCATCTCTCCATAGCAGGAACTATACTCTTCCGATCAAGTTCTGGAGAGACTTGACCATAACTATTGGTCTAGAAGCAGTGAGTGGAGGTGGAGACACATCAGAGAAAGCCAAGCATCATGTTTCCAGGCATTAACTTCAGTGAGGTCGTCTCATACTCTCCAAGGAGCATGAGGGTAACTTCTCTAGTAAGGAGGTTGGAATCTTCCCAGCCTGCTTAAAGTGTTGAGGGATATGTTGGGGTGTAAAGGTCTCTGGCATCTGTACCTAAATATCTTGGCCTCAGTTTCCCATTTCTTCCTTATGAGGTCTCAGGCTTTAATATGAGAGATCTGTATAGCCGCAAAGTCAACTTCCTTTGTGGTCAGCACCTCTTATATTTAAGACCCTGATTTCAACACATTCTTACCTCCAGCTACAGAAGATAAGGGTTTTCTAAAATTCTGCCAAGAAAACTTTCTGGGTTTCATGCTGTACTCCATATTATTTGGCTTGCTAATCTATGTCTGTTATTTTCTTCATTGGGACATATGTGATGTTAATAGTCACCAACAACACGATCAGAACAATAACCATCATACTCATTTTTTCAAGTACTAGGGCTATCATATAAACCACTGGTAACATTCCACCTGTGTTCTATCCTAATCCATGTTAGTAATTGCATTGTAAAGGACGCTGTGAATTATTATCATCCCTGTTATCACCAGCAAGGGCATCCTTGTTGACACATGCAGTCTGACAATTAAGTTCGCGAACTTGTTGCACCGATGTTGCTAACCTTTTTTGATATCAGAGGGATTATTCATTATGAATTTGTACCAACTGGACAAACAGTAAACAAAGTTTATGATTTGGAATTGCTGAAAAGGCTGCGTGAGAAAATTAGACATCTTGAACTTTTCATCAACAATTCATGGTTCTTGCATCATGACAATGCACCAGCTCACAAGGCACTGTCTGTGAGGGTGGTTTTAGCCAGTAAACAAATTACTGTATTGGAACACCCTCCCTACTCACCTGATCTGGCTCGCAATGACTTCTTTCTTTACCTGAAGATAAAGGAAATATTGAAAGGAAGACATTTAGATGACATTAAGGACATAAAGGGTAATATGATGACAGCTCTGATGGCCATTCCAGAAAGAGTTCCAAAATTGCTTTGAAGGATGGACTAGGTGCTAGTATAGGTGCATAGCTTCCCAAGGGGAGTACTTTGAAAGTGACCATAGTGATATTCAGCAATGACATATATATATACACATATATACATATATATATGTAATTGTTATATATATATAACACCTTTTCTAGGGTAAGTTCGTGAACTTAATTGTCTGATCTCATAGGTTTGTTCTGTTGATTCAATCACCCAGTGCAGATTGATTTAATTTTCTAAAACAGTAATATTTACTAAAGTTTTGAATAAAATAAATAACAACCTACTCTCAATACACAGAGTAACTATACTCTGGGAAAATTTTAAATGTTAAAAAATACTTTTTGTTTACATGTAATATGTTCTCTGATTATTGTAAACATAGTTCAT
The DNA here is from genome assembly GCF_057876585.1 of Rhinolophus sinicus. NCBI lineage: Eukaryota > Metazoa > Chordata > Mammalia > Chiroptera > Rhinolophidae > Rhinolophus > Rhinolophus sinicus. The sequence goes on along the minus strand of NC_142517.1, from coordinate 173,061,083 downwards.
CTATCTGAATAGGGACATGTCATTTGAAAGTTCTGTGGGAAATGAGATAATAATTTGGGGGGGCTTGTCTTGAGCACTGAAACTAATATCCCTGGTATCAAATCACTAAATGGCAGGGTTATCCCTCCTATCATTTGTCTAACTGAAAAGATCCCACAAATTTCCAAACCATCTTATGGAGTGGGTATCACCCACTTGAAGAACTCCACTTCTTTAAAGGTAATCTGGCAATATGGATTGTCATGTAAATTTTTTTCTAGTAACCAACACTAAAGTCAGTATTTCCTCTGTGATCCTTAGGAAACTTCTGCTAATTTGGGAAGTGTCAAACCAGATGACTGACCTCCAGGTTGCAAATTACCCTGACTGGATGCAACTGGTATAGTAGATGCTATTAGAGCCCAACTCATATGTCCTTGGCACTGACAATTCTTGCTCATGTCTACAGTGTCCTTCTTTCTGCCTTACAGCTTTCTACAGATCCTATAGGTTGAAAATGACCTATATTAGGCTCTTAGTGATCATTACTCGTTCATTGACATAAGTGAACTGAAGGGTAACTGTCCCAGCTCTCCTGAATCTTGGATCAGACAATTTGGGCATATAGCAGAGATTTCCCTCAAAATTCAACCCATTATCTTCAGTGGTAACCTGGGTAATTAAAGTGTCTTTTATTAACTTAATTTATTTCCCCATTTTACTTTCTGCTCCTTTATTGATCCTTCCTGTAATTAACTTGCAATCAGATCTTTTTCCTGGCAATTCAGTTTAAGATAGTTGGTAAAGGGTGGGATTCTGGAATTGGATTACTTGCTGTTCATCTGAGGTCTGACAATTAAGTTTGTGAACTCATCCTAGAATAAGCTCTGCATACCTCATTGCTGGATGTCACTACGGTCACCGTCAAAGTAGTCCCCTTTGGAAGTACTGATGCACCCATGCCAGCACATAGTCCATCCTTCAATGCAATTTTGGAACTCTTTTTCTGGAATGGCCATCAGAGCTGTCACGATATTACCCTTGATGTCCTGAATGTCATCAAAATGTCTTCCTTTCAATACTTCCTTTATCTTCGGGTAAAGAAACAAGTCATTGGGGGCCAGATCAGGTGAGTAGGGAGGGTATACCAATACAGTAATTTGTTTACTGGCTAAAAACTCCCTCATAGACAGTGCTGTGTGAGCTGATACATTGTTGTGATGCAAGAGCCATGAATTGTTGGTGAAAAGTTCAGGTCGTCTAATTTTTTTTCATGCAGCCTTTTCAGCACTTCCAAATAGTAAACTCGGTTAATTGTTTGTCCAGTTGGTATAAATTCATAATGAATAATCCCTCTGATATCAAAGAAAAGTTAACAACATCATTGCAACAGTTCACCAACTTAATTGTCCAACATCGTATATTACTTTATTATATAAATTGCATTAAATTAAGGCATATATAAAATTTTTGTTTCAATTTTATCTCACACATTAATAAAAATAGTTTCTAGTGCTCCCTGTACCATCCAGTTATGATATTATAATATGTCTCAGGGTTAAAAATTATTGCTCTACTAGGGTGTGCATCAGTGTTGCTTGTAAAACTTTTAAAAAATGCCCAGATGAGATTCCATCTCCTGCAGATTCTGATTTCTAAGTTCAGGGCTGTGATGTGGGAGACTGTGATTGGAATAACTGATAAAGCAGCTGCAGCTATAGTATGATACATAAAATTATTGCCAACGATTTAGCCCCCCCAAAAAAATCCAAACTCTTTACCCTCTAATATTAGTTTGCATATAAAATAAGAACCATAATGGCTTCAGTAAATTACAAATAAAACCAACTACTTTAGTGCAATTAATTACCAAAAATAATGAAATTCACAAAAATTTATAATTCGTGTTTCTTGAGGAAAGAACACTTTTCTATGTTATTGAAGTTATATCACTGAGCAAAATAACTTAATGAATTGAATTAGTTACTTGAAAACTAGTACAGAATGATTTAGAATCACACCAGTAACAACCTTGAAGGAGATGTCATCAAAATGGCAGCGTGAGGTGAGCCTCTGTAAATCTCCCCTAGAATTTACAACTAATCAAATAGCTATAACTCCACAAAGGACTTCCTGCACAGCAGACAGGCAAGACGAAGAGGCCCACCACTAAATTCACCTAAAGGTGGGCGAATTGCGTGAGTGGGGGGAGGATGGAAGGGAAAAGTGCGGAGACGGAGCCGCTTGGGCGCAGTACGCAGACCTAGCTCAGTGCTCCAAGATCGCTGAGTCCGGAACTACCGCAGCTGTGGGAGAGGGAAGAACTCGGACTGCTAGGGCCCCGCTTATGGCCCACAGGGCTGAGGGGGCAGCATATAACACAGCTGAACCCAACGCTCATGGCAGAGACCTCGGAGAAAAGACTGAGGGAAGAAGGCTGAAAACGGTGGGTTAAGCCCTCCTACTGAGCAGAGAACGGAAGCTTTAGGCACTGAGACTAGCCGCCCCCTCCCTACCCTCCCAGAGCTCGCCCCGCCCCCACCTGCCCAGTGCTAGAAGCAGAACAATAGCAGTGTCGGATCAAAAGAACAGAATATTTGCTGTTCTGAGAACTGTGGACCGCAGACACAGATTCACAGCCCACCTAGTTCTGGCTAAGGGGAGGGAGCTGTGGAAGCAGGATCGGCTGTGGTGGTGGTTGCCACCATTGCTCTGGGCCACCTCTCACAACTCGCCCCGCCCCTGGCCCCACCTATCTGGGTGGATCCCTGCAGGAGTAAACAGAGCTGCTGAAACATACAGGCTCTGAATGTGGTGCAGGAAGAGCTTTGGAACTTCAAAAGTTCTCCACATACCCACAGGGACACTGCGCCCTATGACCCAGGCAAAATATTAACAGAGGAGAAGCCCGTCTCCCAGGGAAGCCCCTCATTGTGTGAGAAGCTGGAATAGTGCAGAGAAAACATAGCACTACCATATGAGAGAGAAAGAAAAGGCTGCAGTTGGAGAGAAAATAAAACATTCTACTAACAAGTACTGGAAAACAAAAGAAAGACCTCTTGCTATCAACCTGTTGCAGAAGCCACTCCTGTAGATGTCTAGGAAGAGAAATAATAAATCATTAATTGCCATGGATAGCCAAGGCAACAAGACAGTACAGAAAGAAAGTGAAAAGTCTCCAGAAAAGGAACTTAAAGATATGGAAATAAGTGACTTAAATGACAGAGAATTCAAGACTGCAGTTCTGAAAAAACTCAACGAGATGCAAGAAAACACAGAAAGGCGGTTTAATGAACTCAGAAACACAATCAAAGAACAACATGAGAATTTTACGAAAGAGATTTAAATTTTAAAAAAGAACCAAATAGAATTTCTGGAGATTAAGAACTCAATAGAAGAAATTAAGAATGAAATAGCCAGCTTAGGTAGTAGAGCTGACCAGATGGAGGAAAGAATCAGTGACATCAAAGATAGAAACCTGGAAATGACACAGAGGGAAGAAGTAAGATACTTGAGACTTAAAAGAAATGAAAGAACTCTACAAGAACTTTCTGACTCCATCAGAAAGAGCAATATAAGAATAATGGGCATACCAGAAGGAGAAGAAAGAGAGAAGGGAACAGAGAATATGTTCAAACAAATTGTCGATGAGAACTTCCCAAACTTGTGGACAGCACTGGATCCTCGAATCCAAGAAGCAAATAGAACACATAATTACCTCAATCCCAACAGGCCTTCTCCAAGGCACATTGTATTGAAGCTGTCTAAAATCAACCACAAAGAAAGAATCCTCAAGGCAGCCAGGGAAAAGAAGACGGTAACTTACAAAGGAAAGCCCATTAGATTATCATCAGATTTTTCAGCAGGAACCCTACAAGCCAGGAGGGAGTGGAACCAAATATTCAAACTATTGAAAGAGAGAAATTATGAGCCAAGAATAATATATCCAGCAAAGATGTCCTTTAGATATGAAGGAGGAATAAAGACCTTTCCAGACATACAGAAGCTGAGGGAATTGTCTAATACACGACCTGCACTACAAGAAATACTAAAGGAGGCTATTCGACCACCATCAACAGGGACAATTTGTGGCAACCATAACTCAAAAAGGGGGAGAATAAAGGCCTGAACTGGAATATGGGAATGGAGAAAGTAAGCGTGCTGAAGAAAATGGAAAACTCTAAATATTAAACTTTCTTTTATATAAACTTAAGGGTAAACATTAAAAAAAAAAAAAAAAAAAATCCAGAACTGAAATATATACTGTAATAAAAGAAGAAACAGAGGGAACATCATAGAATACCACCACACAGAAATAATAGACAACAACAAAAAGGTAAAGAAACAATGGAGACACAGCCTTACCAGAAAACTAAAGATAGAATGACAGGAAATCCTCACACATCAATAATCACCCTAAATGTAAATGGACTGAACTCACCAAAAAAAAGGCACAGAGTAGCAGATTGGATCAAAAAACTAACTCCAATCATATGCTATCTCCAAGAGACACATCTCAGTTACAAGGACAAGCATAGACTCAAAGTGAAACGGTGGAAATTGACACTCCAAGTAAATGGTATCCAGAGAAAATCAGGTGTAGCCATACTGATATCAGATGAAACAGACTTCAGGATAAAAAAGATAACAAGAGAAAAGATGGACATTTCATAATGGTAAAGGAACTATACAACAAGAAGACATAACAGTCATCAATATTTATGCCCCCAATCAGGGAGCACTGAAATATACCAAGCAACGACTAACAGAACTAAAGAAAGAAATTGACCAAAACACAATTATACTGGGGGACTTAAATACATCATTGACAGCTATGGACAGATCATCCAAACAGAAAATAAATAACGAAATAGCAGCCCTAAGTGACACATTCAATGAAATGGACATAATTGACATATATAGAGCACTTCATCCTAAAACATCAGACTATACATTTTTTTTTTCTAGTGTACATGGAACACTCTCAAGGATAGACCATATATTGGGACATAAAATCAGCCTCAGCAAATTTAAGAAGATTGAAATCATACCAGGAATATTCTCTGATCATAATGCTTTGAAATTGGATATCAACTGCAAGAAGAAAGCAGGAAAAAACACAAATACATGGAGATTAAACAACATACTTTTAAAGAACGACCAGGTCAAAGAAGAAATTAGAGGAGAGATCAAAAGATACATAGAAACAAATGACAATGAAAATACATCCTACCAAAATTTTGGGGATGCAGCAAAATCAGTTTTAAGAGGGAAATTTATATCATTACAGGCCTATCTCAAGAAACAGGAAAAGTCCCAAATAAATAACCTCACGTTACACCTTAAAGAACTAGAAAAAGAAGAACAAGTAAAACCCAAGGTCAGCAGAAGAAAGGAAGTAATAAAAATCAGAGCAGAACTAAATGAAATAGAGAACAAGAAGACAACAGAAAAATTAATGTGACAAAGTTCTGGTTCTTTGAAAAGATGAACAAAATTGACAAACCCTTGGCTAGACTCACTAAGATAAAAAGAGAGAAGACACGAATTAACAAAATCAGAAATGAAAAAGGGGAAGTTATCACGGACACCACAGAAATACAAAGGATCATCCAAGAATACTATGAAGGACTATATGCCACCAAATTCAATAACCTAGAAGAAATGGACAAGTTCTTAGAAACATATAGCCTTCCTAGGCTGAACCATGAAGAACTGGAAAATCTAAACAGACCGATCACCAGTAACGAAATTGGAAATTGAATCAGTCATCCAAAACCTGCCCAAAAGCAAAAGTCCTGGACCAGATGGCTTCACTAGTGAATTCTACCAAATCTTCAAAGGGGATCTAATAGCAATCCTGCTCAAATTCTTCCAAAAAATTGAAGAAGAGACAGTACTCCCTAACTCATTCTATGAGGCCAACATTACCCTGATACCAAAACCTGGTAAGGACAGCACAAAAAAAGAAAACTACAGACCAATATCTTTGATGAATACAGATGCAAAAATCCTAATCAAAATTCTAGCAAATCGAATACAACAATGCATTAAAAAGATTACTCATCATGACCAAGTGAGGTTCATCCTCGGGGCACAAGGATGGTTCAACATTCACAAATCCATCGATGTGATACATCACATAAACAAAATAAAGGACAAAAATCATATGATTATATCAATTGATGCAGAAAAAGCATTTGACAAGCTACAACATCCATTTATGATGAAAACACTTAATAAAGTAGGTATAGAAGGAAAATACCTTAACATAATAAAGGCCATATATGACAAACCCTCTGCTAATCTCATAATTAATGGTGAAAAACTGAAGCCCTTTGCTCTACGTTCAGGAACACAACAGGGCTGTCCCCTATCACCTCTGCTTTTCAACATAGTGTTGGAAGTCCTTGCCAGAGCAATCAGGCAAGAGAAAGAAATAAAAGGCATCTAAATTGGGAATGAAGAAGTTCAATTGTCACTCTTTGCAGATGACATGACATAGAAAACCCTAAAGACTCCACCAAAAAGCTATTAGACACAATCAATGAATACAGTAAAGTTGCTGGTTACAAAATCAATATACAAATGTCCATTGCATTCCTATATACTAACAATGAAATCTCAGAAAAAGAAATACCTAAAACAATTCCTTTTGCCATTGCAGCAAAAAGAATAAAATACCTAGGAATAAACTTAACCAAGGATGTGAAAGACCTATATGATGAAAAGTATAAGACATTTTTAAAAGAAATTGAAGAAGACACAAAGAAATGGAAAGACATTCCATGCTCATGGATTGGAAGAATCAACATAATTAAAATGGCCATATTACCCAAAGCGATATACAGATTTAATGCAATCCCCATCAAAATCCCAGTGGCATTTTTTAAAGAAATAGAAAAAAAATTGTCGGATTTGTTTGGATCCACAAAAGACCCCGAATAGCCAAAGCAATCTTAAGAAAAGAGAACAATACTGGAGGTATCACACTCTCTGACTTTAGCTTGTACTACAAGGCTACAATAATCAAAACAGCATGGTATTAGCAGAAAAACAGACACATAGACCAATGGAATAGAAGTGAGGACCCAGAAATAAAACCACATAAATATGGACAGATAATTTTTGACAAAGAATCTAAAAACATACAATGGAGCAAAGACAGACTCTTCAATAAATGGTGCTGGGAGAATTGGATAGCCATGTGCAAAAGAATGAAACTGGACTGCTATCTGTCACCATGTACCAAAATTAGTTCAAAATGGAACAAAGACTTAAGCACAAAACCTGACACAATAAACTGCATAGAAGAAAACATAGGGCCTTGGGTTCAAAGAGCATTTTATGCATTTGACTCCAAAGGCAATGGAAGTAAAAGCTAAAATAAACAAATGGGACTATATGAAACTTAAAAGCTTCTGCACAGCAAAAGAAACCATCGACAAAATAAAGAGCCAACCAACTGAATGGGAGAAGATTTTTGCAAACAGTGCTTCCGATAAGGGGCTAATATCCAAAATATACAAGGAACTCATGCAACTCAACAGCAAAAAAACAAACAACCCAATTGAAAAATGGGCAGAGGACCTGAAGAGACATTTCTCCAAAGAGGACATACAAATGGCAAATAGACATATGAAAAAATGCTCAACATCACTAATCATCAGAGAAATGCAAATCAAAACCACAATGAGATATCACCTCACCTCAGTCTGAATGGCTACCATCAACAAGACAAATAGTAACAAGTGTTGGAGAGGCTGTGGAGAAAAAAGGAACCCTCATACACTGTTGGTGGAAATGCAGACTGGTGCAGCCGTTATGGAAGGCGGTGTGGAGGTTCCTCAGAAAATTACGAGTAGAATTACCATATGACCCAGTAATCCCTCTCTTGGGTATCTACCCAAAAACTCTGAAAACATTTATACATAAAGACACGTGTGCTCCAATGTTCATTTCAGCTTTATTTACAGTGGACAAGACATGGAAACAACCAAAATGTCCTTCGATAGATGAATGGATAAAGAAGTTGTGGTATATATACACAACGGAATACTATTCGGCAGTAAGAAAAGATGAAACCATTTGTGACAACATGGATGGATCTTGAGAGTATAATGCTAAGTGAAATAAGTCAGACAGAAAAAGCAGAGGACCATATAATTTCACCGATAAGTGGTATATAAACCAAAAACAACAAAAGAACAAGACAAACAAATGAGAAACAAAAATTCATAGACACAGACAATAGTTTAGTGTTTACCAGAGGGTAAGGGGGGAGGGGGTGGGAGATGAGGGTAAGCGGGAACAAATATATGGTGATGGAAGGAGAACTGACTCTGGGTGGTGAACACACAATGGGATTTATAGATGATGTAATATAGAATTGTACACCTGAAATCTATGTAATTTTACTAACAATTGTCACCCCAATAAACTTTAAAAAACAAAAAAAAGAATCACCCTACTCTCAGTTTAATATAAAAGAAATAAATTAGTTAAAAAAGTAAAGTATATGATATTATTTACCTTAATTTGAAAAAGGAAAGGATTAGTTTCTCTTATTAGAGTGTAGTAGTAAAAGAACAACATGAAATGGTTCAAAAGTTCAGTCTGAATAAATATTTAAGATGTTTGATCTTTGGTTGACTTTTAGCCAAACCACCCAAAATTCTTAAGTCTGAACAAGTCAACTGGAATTTTTATAAGAACAGTCTGTTTTAGGATATTCTTGGAAATTGTTTAACCTTGATTCTGTGGGCCAGCAAAAAAAACCAAAAAACAAAAAAGTATAAGCACTGTTTTCTGATGTTTGTTCTTACTAAGTCAAGTTCAAAAAACATTTTTTTAAGTTAAAAAGTACATACACACATGCAAAAATAAGAAAATATTCTGTCTTTATGTACTCTAATTTTTATTTCTCCTTTATTGCTTGTGATCCCCCCTAACACCCACAGCACTATAGAAGCAGTACCCTGCTTTTCCAACCACTTGCACCCAAAAAAGGAAAGAGAAAGGTCAAAACATTTTCAGTTTAATACTTTCCTAAATATCACTGAGTGTGGTTTTCATCAGAAATATACCTCTGTTTGTAATTCTGTAATAAGTCCCAGATCATACTTCCAATCTTGTAAAATGATAAAAATATAATACTGTTGATAATACTAATGATTAATATTTACAAATTCCTGCTACTGTCAACAGCTATTCTAAGTGCTTTACATATCAAAAATAGTTAAATTTTAACATTAACCTTAAGAGTTAGGTATTTATATTCCCCTTTTGCAGACCACACACACACACACACACACACACACACACACACACACTTGTTTGGACAACCTTGTCCAAGATCACTTTACATTCTAAACAATTATCTGCATGTCCCAGAAAGTATCATACTTTTTTGTTATTCTTGTCCATGAGCATCACAAACAATATTCCCTGTGCCTGTAATGCCTTCTCCTCAACCCCTCAGCTGCCAACTAAATCCATTTCAGTCATAATTTTATTGATTCTATATCCCTACCCAGATTCGTTTAGGTGCCTTTTCTTTGTTACTCAAGAGTACTTTGAAGATGTCTGTATTGTATTTTCCTCTAATGGTCTGTGACCTCCTTCATGGAGAGATTTCAACTTTTATCTCTGCATTCCTAGGCACTAGAACAGGGCTGTCCAATAAAACTGTTTACAGTAATGGAAATGTTTTGTACTGTGCTTGCCAATACAGTAGTGCCTGGCCACATGTAGATGAGCACTTGAAATGTAGCTAGTGTGACTATCAAACCGAATTTTTTACTTTATTTTTTTATTTAAATTTAAATAGCTACATAGGGCTTCTGTGATCGGACTGTTGAGCTCTAGAATACATATGACACGCTGCACAAAGAATATTTAATGAATGAATGTGTGAGTGAAGGAATAAATTAATAAACTGAAAGGACTGTAAGCCATCTAGTAAAGAATCGAGATCGGAAAAACCAGAGGAAGAGAGATGTGTTAGAAAGCTACCTCAGGCGTTTTGTTCACTCACTCATAAACATCAGTCTTGTGGTGAAATTGATGAAAACAAATGTGACGTTAAACCAATGACAGCAACACAACTTCAGAAGCACCGTTTTAAGGTTATTTGACTTTAAGAGGAATTCCAGGTCAGGAAAAAAAGGACAAGTGGACAAGTATGGCTTCCTGTATTTGTCAATATCAGTATTCAGGCTCAAAGGTTTGTATAAATAATTTAGATTAGACCTTCAGATGATTACTCCAAAGTTTCTTTTCCACAGCATACTGACTTCCAATACATTTGGTAAATGTAAAATCTGATTAAGTCATTTCTGTTAGAAACGATTTTCTCTAGCATAACCAACTGTAAAATGTTTTAAATAATCAAGCTTTTATGGAAGTAGAGTCTCCTTTGGCATTTTGATTAACATAAAATTATTATAAATATTATTAATATTACTTTTGATCATCAGTATCTGATTACATGTTCATAGAAGAAATAATATTGAAAACAAATCTTCTAAATTACAGTTTTCAAGACATATTATATTCCTTAATTACTTTTTGCTTGCCCCTAATTATTTTTTTGGTTAGTTACTTAGAATATCTTAATTGGAAGATTAAAAGGCTTACATTTGGAGAAAGTAGAAGAGATAAAAAGGTAATCACAGGAATTTTGATCATACAAATGAAAAACAACATAATTATATCATCACTCCATAGGACTGTGTGAATTAATCTCCCATGTTCCATTTAGTTTATACTACTTATTGAGTCGATATAGCATCTTTACTCATTTTCCGTGGTACATTTGCTACAAATCATTAATCTCAAGCCAATTTCAATTCATCAGGTGTATGGCATGAAAAATAAGCCTTTAAAAATTTTACTTTAGAGCATAGCATTGGTGATTTTGTAACATTTAACATAATGTATTCATACCTTAGCGAATAAATTACTCCATCCACTTATGATAGAGCATATCAATAACTAAACTGTCAGCAACTATGTACAAAGCATGTAAGATCATGTATTTTGATGATTCCTATTCAATGAAACATGGATGTGATGACACTTGATAACAGGTTCTTCTGCACTGAATGATCCCTCCTCAGGAAGGAGCATTTTGCCTGATCTTCTGGAAGTATGTTGGACGACAGCTGTCAGCCACCAGGATTGCCTCAGAGGCAGACATCTGCCTGACGCAAGGCTGCATCCCTTCCAGGATAGTTCACATCAAGTGACCGGTAACAACAGATAATAAGGCCCAAGCCAGAGCGCCTCTAAAGGATCATTTTAGCTCCAGAGCTCTGCCATGGGGTGCACCAACGCTGTCATCCAACCTCCATTTCAACTTGAATTCTCCCTCTATCTAATCCTGCTTCCTTTGCTTCCCTATTATAGGGGTTTATCCCAAGGGCCCTCCCTAATAATTACCTTGCACTCTAAACTCTGTCCCAGAGTCTTCTATCCAGCAGCTCCCAACTGGACACAATGTAAGACATAGTGGTCCCTTAGAAAAAAATAGTGTCCAGTATGAAAATTCCTATCAAGAGCTCTTACTTGGAGCCAGAAAAAATATTGAGAAGAGAACAGTGGGGGAGGAAGAAGGAAGGATAATGGACATTTAAGCTAAAGTCATTGTTATTTTTATCATTGTTAGGCTAATAAAAAAAAAATCATGATTTCTTGAGAAATCACTAACAGGAATTTTTAAAAATAAAGGCTTTTTTTTAAAGCTTTATTTTTGAAGGTTTACTGTCATTTGTCTGCCTGATTCCATCTCTTCGCTTTCTTGACATTTATATGCCCTTCCATAACATCTTTTTATTTCATTCAGACTTTAAAGCTTGGCTTGCATTCTTTTTCTTCTCCCCATTCTACCACAATTATGGAGGATTTACAAATACATGGATAGAACCTTCAATGCCGTTGTTCTCAGTTCATGGATGGCTTCATCACGAGTGACCTACAACTCCAGGCCTTCCCAGCACTTCACTTACACAGTCACACACCTGGAATTCTCATTACTTGACATATCTCCACCATTGGTGATAATTTAAGGTAAGAAAATTTTGCGTCCATAACTTCCTACCTTTTCAACCATCTTAGTTTTTCCCAGGGTACTTGTTCTTCAACTTCAATGAGCCCCTAGTCTTGTGTTACCATTACTCTCCACAGTCTACTTCTCTTCATTTTTTTCCTCCACTCTTCAGATTTTACTCAGAAATACTTCAAATTTTTAACAATTCTCTCACGACTGCTTTTTACATTGCATTCATCTGGCAACTGCCTTGCCTTTTTGTGCTTATGCCCAGTCATGTGTATGTTGGAGAAAAACTGAGTAAACATGCACATTTACACAAATATAAAACTATCTCCTCTAACTTTAATCTATCTGGCAATGCTTTCTTGAAATTATTTTCTGTTTTATTGGCCAGCACTTCCCTCCACCCGCCTTCTCCTCAGTGAATATTTCAAACTTTCTCCACTTTCTTCAAACCTTTACCTCTACTTGCTCAGAATATTCAGTCAAAGGTTTCTACAGAACAGAGAAAATAGAACTCCCTGTACTTGCTTACATCACCTTACAAACATCTCTCTGATCACCCGTTTTCCTTCCTATGCATTACAACGGAAGAAATATTCCATTGTATCAAGACTATTATATCCTCTACTGGTGATCCGTATTTCATCTTTTCCAGCCTCCTCAAGGAACTTAATTCCTTAATTCCTGAGTTTATGCCATCCATCAATGAAATCTTCTCTGACCACTCTATATACAATATTATTGCTCCCATCCCCCATATGAGACATGTACAGTTTTTTGTTTGTTTTTTATTCATCTGGTTTTTATTCTTTTTACATTAAGCAAAAAATTAAAAAATCATATCTATAAAACAAATTTTCTCCAAAATTGAATCACGTTGTCAACTGCTTTTGTAACTATTTCTGTTAACCTTCTTCATGTTAATTTGTAATGTGTTATGCATTTTAGTTAACATTTTTATAGCTACATTATTTTCTACTGTAAGTATATGGCATAAATTATTTAACACAACACTTACTTGGGGCATTTATATGTTTGCTGGCATTTCTTTACTGTATCCAATATTTCAATAATCATTCTTCTACATAAAATTTGCTTATTTGGCCAATTATTTCTATAAATTAAACTGGTAAATATTATTGCTCTAAATTAAAGATATGCATATTTTAAAGTTTTACATATCCATAACATAATTTAGAAAGTTAGTACTGATTTATTCTTCTACTAGCAATGAAGTTGAGAATTTATGGTTCTATTCCTTACCTCATCAATAGGTATTATCATCTAGCTGACTGCTTTCTTCAATCAATAACTATTTTAATGGCACTAACAAAGTTGGCAGTTAGCATTGCTGTAAGCATTTATTATAGTGGGTTTTGTGAAAATCAGTTTACATGTATTATCTAAGTACATTCCACAAAATTCTACATTTTATCTTTCCCAGTTTGATAATTGAAAGTAATATGGTTTTAATCTTTTTCTTCCAACAACTGAGTTAGAATATATTTATTGACATTTGCATTTCTGCCTTAGATTACTTTTGTAATGATATATTTATTTTCTATGTCTTTAAGATTTATCTTGAACAATAATGATATTAAGCCATCATTTATCTTGAAAATGTTTTTCATTTTTTGCTGCTGTTAGTTTGATTTATAATATTTTCTTTAAGTACAATCTATACCGGGATCTCAATCTTAAAAGCATACAGAGTATAGGCTGGAAGGAAATGGCACTAAGTAGAGCAGTTGAATGGCAATTTATTGGATAACTCTGGCCCCTTTCTAACAGGGCCCCTGAACCCATCTCCACTTTATGGTTGCACTATGGAAATATTAGTCCAATTTTGCCAGATAGGCTGGTTGTTTTTTGAAGAAAACTGGTTATTTTTATTTGAATATTTATAATGTTTAAATAGTGCATTTTTTTTTTAGAAAACTCTTTGAGTGACAAACAAAGGAGATCTGAAGGTTGCTGTTGCCTTGACTGCCACCAATTTATGACTTATGATGAGTCTTTAAAAATTTTTCTGAAAAGTAATGCCTGCTTTACTATATTAACATACATTTTGTTGTGCTTTTATCTTGGCACTAACAGCTTTTATTAGCCCATCTCTTATAAACTTGGGCAAATAATGTGTGGTAGGTATCCAGCTTATTTTTTCCCCACAGGTTTGCTAAATGTAGTATTACTTCCATTATTTTCTAAAGTTTTGAAATAGCCCATCTTTAAATCTCCAAATTGGTAGAATTGTTTGTATATTGGCTCTTTTATTCATTTGATATATTTCTGTATTTCTGAATGAGTAACCTACTATAAATGTATAGCATGTTCAGTTTGGAGGGTCAACTCATTATCCATCATTTTCAACACCTTTAAGATTAGTGCATGATTTATCCTTTAAAGCAGACTACAAATCATCCCAATAAATGCAATTAATTTTAAAATTATATATCACCCTAAGAAAGATAATTTCTCATGAAGCCCTCCTCTCTCTCTCTCTCTCTCTCTCTCTCTCTCTCTCTCTCTCTCAAGTTTTATATAGTTTTGTGATTTTTTTTCTTATGTGACTTTCAGACATTTTCTGAATTAAAGGTATAACTTGGTTGCATACTTATATGATACCAAAATTAGAGCCAAAAAAAAATTATGAAATATTTCTATTTATAAAGGTAGGGACTTCTTGACTTGTGGACTATAGACTACAAATGTACACACAGAGAAGCCTCAGAAATTCTGAAAATCTCCTATAATACTTTCATATATATTTGTATTGCTCTGGATACAACGTCATTGATTCCACTGGGTTGTCAAAGAATATTGTGATCTAAGATAATTAATGTCTGATGTCAACTATTTCCAAGATTTGTGACATGTGAATATATCAAATACAACTGAAAGTTACCAAAAGTTCTTTGATAATTAACAGTGGAAAATAATCAAATACATGAAAAGTGGTCATTCTAAAAATAAGAGCAGCTAACTCTTTGGTGAAACATAATTTCACCAAATTAGTTGGGAAATGCTAAATTAGGTGGGGAATGTAAATTACAGCCACTTTTCCTTTCTTGTAGGTGGTTATATTTTCCTCCTAAAAATAATCAACAAATTACCAATAATAACTGTTATAATAATTATTGCTCTTACTACTACCAGTTATTGAGCACTCACAATGTACTATACATTGACGGCAAAAACGCTGAAAGCAGTATCCCATTTCACTCTCAAAGTCATCATCATTTTCATACCGAAAGTGATCTTAGAAAATTGCCCAGATAATTAGTGGTTGAGCCAGAATTAGAACTCTGACTGTAATTTTTTTTTCTCTCAGGTTAAAACTAAACCTTCTCTTCCCCACTTTTTTGCCTTCACCCCCACACCACCCGCCTGCATCTTGGATATATAGGATGAAATAAATTCCAACAATGGCTTTTTATTAAACATAAGGCGATTAAAATAACAAATTTTTCGCAGTTGAACCTTTTTGAGATTAATCCATTCCTAGGATTAATCCATTCCTAGAAATTCTAGGGCTGTAATGAACTTATTACTGCTTTTCACTAAAAATTGTGTTGAGCAGTAAGCTGCCTTTCCTAAGAAGCCAGAGAACAATTATTCATGATTTTTCTTACTCCCTTACCTCAGGGAACTTCAGGATTGATAGAGAATAGATGCAAAGAAACAGAATCAATATTTGATGTCTGACATCTAGAAACATATTTGTGAGTCTGAGGCAAGGAAATATTTTAAAAGAAAGATACTGTTGCAAAAGAAATTTTTGAGCTCAATTTCTTAAGCTCTTCTTAATATCAACAGCCAATCATAATGGATTTGCACTTTAGCCCACATGATAGTGAGAACTCAGGATGTGATATGAGGGAATATTGGAAATCCCTTTTAGACCTAAGAGCTTGTGGGATTGGAATAAAAGACAGAGATAAGGCATGGAGGTAAAATACCAAGTTACTGCTTTCCTTCCTCCTGAGGTACAATTTCTTGGGAAGATTAGACATGTCCATATAATTATGAGAAAACCTGAGAATGTTGAAATGTGTTGCCATGACATAACCTAGGGAGGACACTGGCCTCTATGTGAAATCTAGGCATGATAACTAAAATGCATTAAGTGCTGAGTGTATGGCAGGCACTGTTCTAAATTCTGGTGCATATTAACTTAATGACAACCTTATAAGGTATAAGTAGCATTATGTTACAAATAAAGAAACTGCTGCACAGTGACATAGAATAAGTTCCCCAAGATAACACATCTAATAATCCAGGAGCTGGGACTTGAAGAGAATCTATCATTGGAAGCCACTCTCTAATGATGAAATTATGAAGTCTTTCCAAGTGAAGAATAATGATATCTCTTTTAGGTGGATAGCATGAAATTATCGAAATGGTTAATATGTATAGGTGACATTTTGAAATTTGAATAGACAAAAACCAATTAATTAATTTAAATAGTAGAGTAAGATGGAGGAATCACTGTGTGTCACTGAATTCCTATGTAATATTTTTCATTCATGACACTGAGGTCATTGCTCTAGTACTTTAGTGTCTTTTGAGTTATGTCTACATTCTGCACAACCAAGGTGAAGAATGTGTGTGGTAAGAGTTGACCTCATTAACATGAGTTGCTGAGACCATTAAGGAATTGCTTGGAAAACCTGGAGATGATAGGAGTAAAGGCAGTATGCCAGATATATAACCACTTATAAGATAAAACCTACAAAGCACTCTCTAAAGCAGATTTTTTTTTTTTTTTTTTTGGGTAGGGAGAGTATATTAGTCATGGTTCTCTAGAGAAACAGAACCAATATAAGAAATATTAAATTGGGACATATATATGTGTGTATGTATATATGTATAATGTGTGTGTGTGTGTGTGTGTGTGTGTGTGTGTGTGTGTGTGTGTGTGTGTATGCAAGTTGGAGAACCAGGAAACTCAGTGGTATGATTCAGTCTCAGTCCAAAGATGTGAGAATTGGGGGGACAATGGTATAAATCCTGGTGTGAATCCAGAAGCCTGAGAACCAGGAGAGCCAATGTCTAAGGGCAGGAGAGTGACTATCCCAGTTCAAGCAGAGAGGACAAATTATGCCTTCCTCCACCTTTTTGTTCTATTCAGGCCTTGAACAGATTGGATAATACTTGCTGTTATTGGGGAGGGTGTTCTTCTTTACTAAGTCTACTGATTCAAATATGAATCTCTTCCAGAAAAGCCCTCATAGACATACCCAGAAATAGTGTTTTACCAGCTATGTGGGCATCCCTTAGCCTAGTCAAGTTGATACATAAAACTAACCATCATGGCTGGGGTGGGGTGGATTGCTATGTTTCAATTTTGAATGCATGTTATAAATATTGGCTCAGCTTCTTAAAATTACACATGGCCAGAGTGCACCATGGACAAATTCATCAGAATATTTGAAGATGGGTCCTAGGTACTGGCATTTTTAGGCCTCCCAGTTGACTCTGACGTGGAGTCAAGGTTATCCCTGGGAAACAGAGTGATATCTCTTTACACACTTCCTACATCTTTTGGAAATGCCAGTATGACTTTTCTCCATTGGAGGTGAAGTTTAGTATTGCAGTAAATTTGTTGTTTTTCAAATGCAACATGTCCTTACATGCTCTCCCACTGGCACAACCTCTCCCCCCGCCCAACCCTAATCCTTAGCCCCAGAGAGGGGTGGAGTGTAGTATTGAGTGATCTGCTCATTTGGCTAGATTCTTAAATCATACATCTGTTTGGACTGGAATTTTGTCAGCTCTCGGTAATAAAATAAGACCTTGGAAGTAATCGGTATTTTATTTAACTACTGACCACAAATTAAAAATAAAAATTTAAAACAAAAAGTTTTTTGTTGTTGTTATTGGCAACTTCCTTAAATAACTTCCTTAAATAGAACATCTTGACTGCCCACAGGCCATTTTTTAGGTAATTTTCAAAAATTATTTTTACAAACAGGAAAAAGACAAAATGGGATTTCAGTGAATGAAGCCAAAATTGTCAAAACATGATAAGTCAGTTCCAAGGTTTTCGGAAAGATGCATTCTTTCTCTTAAAACTTTTACTCTTACACATGGTTTTCATAATATTTATATTCCCCCTTTTTTTTTTAACTTTTCCATCCTGAATCATAGGCCCAAATACATATTTGTACCACAGCATATTCCATAAAATTAATTATTAGTATTCAAACCCATAAACTATAACACACAGCTTTTGAAAAACTTTAATTTCCAAGTACATAATATTTATAAAACAATTGTGTTAGTTCTGAAGACAAAAATATTTTTATTTAAAATCAGTGTAACTTGCCATTTGATTATACTGTTTGTGTGTTGTTAACTATGGTGACTTTGATTTTTTTTCCAATTAAGTAGTATCTATGTGATGCTATTATGTGTAATGGTAATGCTTATGTGATACTATTATATTTGTGATACTTACATATAGGTGACACCTTTAAAGATTTTAATGATATATTAGGCTTGACTAAAGGATTGCTAAAGTCTATTTCAGTTCTGAAATCATGTAAGTGCCCTACCAGAAGAATACTAAAATGGTGTGAGTATAAGCAACATTCAAGGAGAAGATGGATAGGCGGAGTGTTATTTATATTTCCCTGTCTGTGTTGTGGATTTTAAGTATTACACAATAGTGGAGTAATTCTATCTCCCTGGTTTGAATTTATAAGTCCTACATCTAAATCATATTATATGAGTATTTGGAAACATAATTCTAATGTTTTAATATATAAATATGTCAACTTAAATAAAAGCAAATTTAAAACCTTTATGTAAGCTCTGCTTTCAGTGTACTATTAGATTGGTGCAAAAGTATTGCGGTTTTTACAATTATTTTTAACCTTTTAAACCGCAATTACTTTTGCACCAACCTAATATTTCATGATACAAAATCATTTTTATTTTATAAAAATATTTAAAGATCCTTTAATTCCTGAATTTTCTTCATATATCCATTTATTTATTTTCAGATTATTAATTGCTTGACAAAGATATTTGAAGTAAACTGAGGTTACATTTAAAATATTAGATACTACTGATAAGGGAGAGCCCCCTTACTATAAAAGTTTTAAGTCCCCTCACTATAGAAATTTAAAGTCCCCTCAATATAGAAGTTTTAAGTCTCCTTTTCCCTAGTTTCTTAGCTCCTTTGCCCCTGGTCTTAATCATTCTTCTAATCAGTTTCTAAATTCTAAACTAAAGATTGCTCCTAGCCTAAATCACAATGTTTCTCACCCCTGCTTCGATTAACTACTTAAAAGCCTATGAGCTATAATCATTGTAGCCCATCATTCCCCCAAGCCATTCCAGACCTAACTCTTGGATAAATAAACACCATCCCAGAGATCAAATGGGGTTTAACACTCCTCCAGGCCAGTCCATACCTAACCCCTGGGTAAAATTAAGATAATTGGGCTTGGAGTCCTATTTCTGGAGCCAGTGCTTTAATTTATTAACTAACATCTGTTTCTCCTCACATAAGGACTGTCAGAATATGAGTTACGTCCCAGTGAGGCTTCCAGCATACCCCAACCAAGGCAAATATGAGACCCCTTTTTTTATTTAAGATCAGATAGGGTGAGAGTTTTCTGAATCCCCATTAGGTAGGAACAGATCTAACCACTTCTCAACTTGAAGCAGATACAGAAGAAAAGACCCCTGTCCCTGAACTCCCCACAGAGATTTGTGAGGATCGCATCTCTCAGGGAAAACAAGGCAGGCAGTTAGAGACAGGTACTTGGGTCTCTGCATTCCTGCATATCCAACACAATCTATGGGAAGCACCTCCTGGAGACCTCCCAAATTCTTCCCTTATCTGTCCTAACCATTAGCCACTGTGAGGAGACTGAAAGACAATAAATTAGACAGGTCCTGTGCAGTAAAGGGCTACAACGCCCTCCATCTCACCCTAGCCTCATTATACCATCAGTGTAATGTCATACATATGCCCAGAAGTTCATTGATATCATTATAACAGACTGAACTCTGGGAAGGGACATACAGCGCGTAAGAGGGTGAGATAATGGCTCCTTATCAATCATAGGTGTCAATCAAGTGGTCAGTCTCCTGGAGAGGGACAGCTCATCCCAGAGAAAAAAGATAAAACTCCCAGGCTCCTGTGAGCCACTGCCCCTCTTGAGCCTTGCTTTTGCTTGGGCCACTCCAAGCCCTTTGGAGTGTCCTTTTACTTTTAATAATGTGCCTTGAGCCTTTTGAGCAGCTTCTTTTGCTTGGGGCCCACTCCAAATTCTTTGGAGTGTACCTTTTCTCCTAATAATGCCACCTTGAGTCTTGAGCCACTTTTCTGTGTGCTCAGCCTGCTCCTAATTCTTTGGGGTGTACTATCTCTTCTAATAAACTTCTCCCGTACCACTTTACCTCTGTGTCTTGTTCAATTCTTTGCTCAAGATGCTAAGAACCTGACACTGCACCAAGGAGGGCCCTACCCCCAGCAATGCAGCTGCTAGGATTCTCAGTTCTCCTCTGCAGGGCCTGGGTTCAACCCCCATTGTGGGAAGCTAGCCCAGACTCCACCGGGCTCAACCCCTGGTGTGAGAGCTAAGCCTGGACACCTCCTCAAGAAGGCCCCCTCCCCTCTGGTAACAGTACCAATTAAATATAAATATGGAACAGGCTTCATCAATTATAATAAGAACATACAAGGGAAAGAACGATTTGATTTTTAAGCATTCATTTGCACACAACTTTGAAGAACATTATCTTGTACAAAATGGGACATACCTGTATGTCATTTTAGAAGAAATGCTAAGTACTAGCTAATTGAGGAACTGCTCTCTGCATAGCATTGTGTTAGATATTGTGGTCATTTCAAAGTAAGTAAAATAGCCTCACTTCCAAGGTGGTTACTGTTTACTAAATGGACAAAAATTAAACAACCATATTATAAAGTCAAAATATTAAAACAAAATAAAACAAATGCTTTAAAGAATGTAGCAAGTGCTATTGATTTACCATGGAAATAGTGCACACCATAAACATCCGATAGTTGATCTAGTAGCTTTTCCATCTTCCCTCTGTCTCATCCCTCTGCCCTTCACCATTTTAAAAAGAATCTCAATTGTATTAAAGTATTTGACAATCAGGAGAGACACATAACAAAATTAAAATTTTGGTAATTTCCTTCTCCTTTTTACTGTTTGCTTTGAGAACAAGAGTGTGACTTAATTCTGACTGATGAGGCTTGAGGCCAAGTGTACTAGTAGACCCTGAAGCATTTCCTTAGTTTTAAAAAGATTCACAATGAAGGAATGTGTTTACTTCTTACCTTCTGGCATGTTGAGAATTTTTGCATCTACGTTAATTAGGGATATCGGCCTATAGTTTTCTTCTTCCTTATGACCCAGCAATTCCATTCCTAGATACCTGTCCAGAGAAACCCAAAACACTAATTTGAGAAAACATATGCATCCCTATGTTTACTGCGGCACTATTCACAATAGCCAAGATATGGAAAGAACCAAAATGCCCATCAATAGACAATTGGATAAAAACACTGTGGTATATTTATACAATGAAGTATTACTTGACCATAAAGAGAAATGAAATATTACCATTTGCAATGACATGCATGGACATAGAGAATATTATGCTAAGTGAAATAGGTCAGATGGAGAAAGACAGACACCATACTATATCACTTATGTGTAGAATCTAAAGAACAGATAAAAGAACAAACAAAACAGAAATAGACTCAGAGATATGGGGGAGAAAAAACTGAGGTTGCTAGGTGGGAGGGGGTGCGAATGGGGGACAAGGTAAAGGAATTAGAAAATAAAAATTAGTCATCTCAATATAGCCACGGGGATATGAAATACAGTTTGGGGAATATAATCAATAATGTAAAGATTTTATAGGGGGTCAGATGGACACTTGTCTTATTAGGGAGAGCACGTCATGGACTGTATAGATATCTGACCATTGTGCTGTACACTTGAAGCTGAAGCTGAATAATATTGAATGTCAATTATAATTAATATATATATACATATATATATATTTATATTCACAAGACGTGGAGTACAGAATAGGAAACAGAATCAATGGAATTGTAACAGCTACATATGATATCAGAGGGGTAGTAGAGTGGGGGATGTGGGTATCACTTTGTGAGGGGCATAATGTTTAATTATTACATTGTTTTGTAAACTAATAAAAAAATTATCATTTTACTTGAAAAGTAAATACCGTGTTTCCCCGAAAATAAGACCCAGCCGGACCATCAGCTCTAATGCGTCTTTTGGAACAAAAATTAATATAAGACCCGGTATTATATTATACCCAGTCTTATAGTAAAATAAGATTGGGTCTTATATTAATTTTAGCTCCAAAAGACGCATTAGAGCTGATGGTCTGGCTAGGTCTTATTTTCGGGGAAACACGGTATCACAATTCTAGAGGTCAAATACTCCATTTCAATTATAATTATTTTAATTGCCTAACATTCAAATAATAATTTAATGGTAATATTCCATCTGAAAAAACCTAAGAAATATGTCACAATTTGTATGTCTATCTAACTATAGCTATATTCATAGGCTTGATATACATAAAAGCTACATCATAATACTTAAGAAACACCCTGTATTGATTTTCTATAGTATATTATGACAAACTATGTTTCTTAAAACAACACAAATTTATTATCTTACAGTTCTGGAGTTCAGAAGTCTGAAACAGGTTTTATTTAGCTAAAATCAGTATCCTTGAAGGGTTGTGTTACTTTTTTGAGGCTCCAGGGAACAATTTGTGTCCTTGCATTTTCCAGCTCTTAGAGGCCACCTGTATTTCTGTGATCATGGCCCCTTCCTCCATTTTTAAAGTGTTTCAATCTCAGCTTCCATCACCACGTCTCCTTTTTTCTGACTGTTTCTCTTGCCTTGCTTATATAAGAGCCCTTGTGATTACATTGGACCTACTTGGATAATCCAGGATAATCTCTCCTTCTCAAAATTCTCAATCACATCTGCAAAGTCTTTTTTAACATATTAGGTGATATAGTTACAGATTCTAAGGATTAGGGCATGAACATTTTGGGAGTCATTATTCAGTCTAACACACACACACCCTTTAGAATTTAATATTTTTTAGAATTATCTTATAATTAATGACTATCATTAGCTGTCTAGGTTGTAATTAGGAAAACTGTTAATTCCTCCCTTGGTATTATAAACCTTATTCAACCTGATACTGTAATCCATCTGCATTGCTAAATAATTTCAACTCAGCTAACTCACTTTGAATATAAAACACTATTTATGATTTTGCAAAATAATGTACTCAGCATTTATTCTATCGAATGACACATTGTTGGTTAGGCATTTTGTGGGGAATATAGATATAAAGATGAACAAGAAGAACCTGTAAGCAGATAATGTAAATATGAGGATGGTAATGTCAATTATTATAATGTAAAAGAAATCGAAACAGTATGAAAGAAAAGGCAAACAGCTTTTGATGTGGAATACTGGTAAAAAGAATTAGTCTATGGTTTTGAGTTTAACATGAACAGGATTTTGACTAGTGGAGATAGAGGAGAGAAAGAAGACATTTCTACGCAAAGAGAACTATTTGTGAGATGACATAGGGGCAGAAATCAAGCGGTTGGAAACGTACTAGCAACTAGACTAAAGCAAAGCCTGGATGATGTGCATGACCTAATGTTATGGCTCGAAAGACTAGTTATAATCAGATTTTGGAGCAATTTTAATGCCTTACCGGGGACTTAGAATTCTGTCACACTATGAAGCCATCAAAGAATTCTGAAACAGATGTGATTTCTGATATGTGATTTGTTTTGAGTGTGTACTGTAACGCAGACATTATTGTGCATAATAGGGACACAGTATGGACTTTATACTCAAGGTTATCTGAGGAGAAATTTGAATTTCTCAGTGGCATTTTCCTTTTTCCAGAAGGGGGCAGCACAATTCTTGTGTAAATAGGTAGGCCAGCATTTCACAGAATGTCTGCAATCAAGTACTTGGAAAATGAGAGCCTGGATTTTATCATATTTCTTCTCAATTTTAAAAAGAAAACCCCTACAGAAAACTTGTCCACTTAGAAATTAATAAATTCCTCCAGACCAGACTCCATCTAGTTAGAACTGTAGTAATTCCGTCTCATTTCCCCATCTGAGTGTATAATAGAAAATTTTATTCCCCTCTCCATCAGACTCCATGACAAAATTCTTGTGTTCCAATCCTCTATGTGGATTTACTGTGATACATAGCATATTGATGATGACACTTTTTTTGGCTCCAATTTACCTTTATTTATATTAAATCAGCATTCAGAGCCATTTAGATATAAATGTATAACAAGATTCATAATTAATTTCTCCTATCCAACCTTTGATTGATGTAAAATCACGCACATCACGGCATGACTTCCATGTTGCAAATACATGTTCTCCTCCACAAACTTATAAAATAAGATTGATTGAAGAGATTCTAGATGGTAAAACAAAAAGTCCTCATACGCCTCATGTAAATCAACAACTAAACCACTTATCTATCTGTCTTGAAGCTTTGCTTTCAGAGCCTCTCCCAACTGCCCTTTGCACATTGTACATATACTATTCAGGCCATTCAAATCTCCTCTGTTCAATCTCTCCTTGAAATACCATGTGACTCATGTTCTATCTTTTCTTGTCTCATACAGGGCCCATTATTATGGCTTTCAAATTATTTATTTTTCTGCAATTATTCAACATTCTGCTTTTAAAGCCCATACTTAATTTGCTAAGATTACTCTGAGACTGAAAATCAAACTCTCTTTGGACTTTAGTTCCTCATTAGCATAACAATGGTTTGAATAAATGACCTGGGCTTGATCTAAAATTGTTTAGTTTCATGACAGAGCTAGGCTTTGACATACTCGGAATACTCATCACTTTTGTATATTTGTCTTCATAATGAATAGATATTACTTAGAGCTCTACACTTTCCCTTCAAATCAGTATGAGAGTGGGCTTCTAGACACACTTCCTGACTAAGTGACTTACAATGTTATCATTTTTTTCCCTCAGTTTTATGTTTTAATGTCTTCATTGGTCATATTTTGTTTGCTTTTATAGCCACATTTCTTTAAATTAATATTAATACTATGACATCATACAATGGAAAATTACTAAATACTATAGCAATTTTTCTCAAATATTAATGATAAAGTTAATTTAGAAAAATTACATTTAGAAATAATATTGATATTTAATAATGTCCTGAAACATTTTTAAAAGATTTCTGCAAATACTTAAGAGTCCCAGATAAATATATAAAATGTGGTTTTTATTTAGAGTTGGAAAAGTAGTTTGCTATATTTGTGCATTAATTGGATAAAATTGTCGATTTATTTTGCTATCATGAAAATATATTCTACATAAAAATGCTTATGCATTATAGTTCTGCAGAAAGTATACCTATATTATATATAAAATTATTCTCCATTAAATATATAAGCAGTGGTTTAAGAAAACAAATAGGCTACTTAATGTTTTATGTTTTAGTCAGTGGCAATATTTAAATTATGTCTTATTTTCTCCACACTAGCTTGAATTTTTAAGAGAAACATAAAAATCGTAATTGTCAAATCTGTCCTTTCTGTAAATCATATTAATTACTTGCTCAGTCATTCAGATCTTTGTTTCAGTTGTCATAAATTAGTATAGTTTACCAGGCCAAAAATGAATTTCCAATGAAGTTGGCTTTATTTTGTTAATATGACAGATTACATTAATAAATTTTAAAATATTGACTCAGTCTTACCCCTTCAGAATTAATCTTACTCAGTCATCCTGTATATATAATAGGTTTGGTTAGAAGTATTTTGTCTAGGATTTTTATGGGTATTCTAGTCTGTATATCTCTTCTTTTTTCTTTCTTTTCCTATTTTATTTTTTTCTTTTCTTGTGTATGTGTATATGTGTGTTACCTTTGTCTGGTGTTGGTACTAGGTTAATTCTGGCCTTCTGTAAACAGTTGAGAAGTTTTGCATGCTCTTCCGTTCTTTGGAAGAGGTGCATAGAATTGATGTTAATTCTTTAAATGGTTGGTAGAATTTGCCAGTAAAATCATCTGGGCTTTGAATTTTTCCATTGTCATTTGTTTCTATGCATTTTTTGATCTCTGCTTTTATTTCTTCTTTGACCTAGTTGTTATTTAGTAGCATGTTGTTTAATATCCACATATTTGTGGGTTTTCCCACTTTCTTTTTGCAGTTGATCTCCAATTTCAAAGCATTGTGGTCAGAGAATATACTTGTATGATTTCAGTCTTCTTGAATTCGTTGAGGCAAGTTTTGTGTTACATATATAGTCTATCTTTGAGAATGTTCCGTGTACACTAGAGAAAGCATTGTAATCAGGTGTTCTGGGATAAAAGGTTTTGTAAATGTTGATTATGTCCATTTGGTCTAAAGTGTCATTTAGGGCCAATATTGCCTTATTTATATTCTGTTTGGATGATCTATCCATAGCTGTCAATGATGTATTTAGGTCCCTCATTATAATTGTCTCTTTGTTAATTTCTCCCTTTAGTTCTGTCAGTAGTTGCTTTATATAATTTGGTGCACCTTGGTTGGGAATAGATGAATAGATAGATAGATAGATAGATAGATAGATAGATAGATAGATAGATAGATAGACAGACAGACAGACAGATAGATAGATAGACGATAGATAAATTTTCTGTTTTCTGGATGTATTGTCCCCTTTATCATTATGAAATGCCCATCTTTGTCTCTTGTTAACTTTTTTTAAGTTGAAGTCTATTTGATCAGATGTAAGTATGGATACATCCGTTTTTTCTCTGGATGTCATTTGTTTGGAGTATCATTTTCCACCTTTTCACTTTGAGTCTATATTTGTCTTTGTAGATGAGATGTATCTCTTGAAGGCAGTATATGGTTGGGTTTTGTTTTTTGATCCAATTTGCTACTCTATGGCTTTTTATTGGTAAGTTCAGACTATTTACATTTAGGGTGACAATTGCTATATGAGGATTTCCTATAGCCATTTTATTTTTTGTTTTCTGGTAGCTTGGTGTCTCCACTGTTCTTTTGCCTTTGTATTTCTGTCTGTCATTTTAGTTTGGTGGTATTCTATGTTTTTTTTTTCTTTTTTCTTCCTGTTTCTTTTTTAATGTTTTATGTTTCAGTTGTGGATTTTTTTGTGTGGTTACCATTAAGTTTATGTAATTTTTTTATTGGAAGCTTAAAATTATCAATTCAAAATCATTTAATAGTTTTAGACTATTTTGATTATCTATTTCATTTTGGGTGAGTTTTGGTCATCTGTGTGTTTTGAGGAATTGATCTATGTCTTCTAAGGTGACAAATTTATTTGTGTACAGTTGTTACTAGTATTCCCTTATTATCCTTTTGATGTCTGCAGTAATTGCAGTGATATTCCCTCTCTTGATTAGTGATATTAGAAGTTTATGTCTTTCCCTTATTTCTTTGTCTATCTTGCTAAAATTTATCAATTTTCTTTAAAAAACAAACAGCATTGTGTTTCATTGATTTTTCTCTATTATTTTTCTGTTTTCAATTTCATTGATTGCTGCTCTTATCTTTATAACGTTCTTTTGGATTTCTTTTAATCTTCTTTTTTTAAATTCTTGAAGTGCACAGTCATGCTAAAACATATTGGAGACTGAAGCAAAGATAAAAATCAGTAATATTGATCCTGTCTTTATTTAAAATGTGGATAATTCTTACATCATGAATTTCCTACTAATTTTTATTTTTAAAATATTACATTAAACTATTACTTATCTTAATTATCAAGTTTTTTGGTGACTTTAAAGTAAGTACTCTGAAGTAAGTACTTCACTAGCCTGACCTGGTCCTACGTAAATCTAACTTTTTTTATTAAGAAAAACATAACATATGATTTTGCCTTTGTAACATTTTAAAGATCTTCCTATTGATAGTAAATTAGAGAACTCCTTTTTAATCATTTCATGACATCTATTGTATTAAACTGAGTTCTCCAGAGAGCAGATTTTGAGAAGTGGGTTTCTGTGTAAGTGATTTATTTTAAAATTGTTTCCAGGAACTTATTGGGAGTGTAGGAAGAAGGACAAGGAAGGGGAAAAAGACAAGAAAGAGTGCAATTTTAGGTAAACTCTAATCTTCCAAGGGAGGCTGGGAGTGTAAATCATGCCTCAGAGTTGTCCATGTTTGAAGGAAGGAAACTGACTTTCCATACACTTGAACTCATCTAAGGTCAAAGTGGATTAGAGATAAACTCCCAATCACATTGATTCTCTCTGCCCTTGAAGGCAAAGCAGCTTGAGACCACTTTTCAGAAAAAGAGTCAAGATACTGACCTGGCCATGGGAAGCAAAAGAGCCATATAACAGAAGTGGCATAAAGAAACTGTAACAGAGAACAAAGGGATGGTTACCAGAAGGGCAGAGGTGGGAGAATGGGTGAAAAGGAAACAGGGAATATAGTCAATAATACTTTGATAAATTTACACAGTGACAGATAACTATTAGAATTAGTGGAGTGATCACATTGTAAAGTACAAAATGTCAAATCACTATACTACACACCTGAAACTAATATAATGAATGCAAGATTATATGCCAATTATACTTAAATAAAAACATAAAATAAATAAAGACATTGCAAAAATGAGGAGACCTGGACAGATCTCTGACAGTGTGGGCTACATTTGTTACAGATATATATCAATTACAAATATAGAAGGAATTTCAGGGATCTGGATACTTACTGTAATACAAACTAAAATGACTAAATTTGAATATTTCTTATCAGCTTTGAATATGCATAATGTACATATATTTGTATATTGTCTCTTTCTCTCTCTCTCTCTATATATATATACACACACACACATTCCATACACACACACACACACACACACACACACACACACATTCCCTTTTTGTATCTTTTTGGTGCTATTTACTTAAAATAAACTTTGATACTTTTTGGGAGAATAGATAAGCTATGAGTAGTGTGGATAAAGAAGATACCAGAATAGTAGCTAGATATTAGAGCAGTTTCTGCATGTGCCTTAACACTTTAAAGCATAAGTCAACATTCTCTTTGTTTTTGAAACTTTTTTATTCCTGTAATACTTAATTTTGAAAAACTATGTACCACCTCAAATATTTTAAAGTAGCTATCTATATTTTATCACTGCAAAATTTGAAATAAATATTTTGCAGCATTTTTAAATGAATCAATTTAACATATGTATATAGCATGTTACATAAATTGCTTATATAATGATGTAATTATGCAATCATATATTAATTTACATATATTAATATAAATCACCATTATATCTATATATCTATATATAATTATGATTTGATATCCACCAACATGTATATAAAAGCACAAATTTTTTCTTTAAGAGTCAGATATTTCACTTTCTCTTTTTCCTTTGAATTAATATTTCCATTCTACTTGCCAATAGAAATTTATACTAATAAATATTTTATTACAATCACACTTTTCATAATTGTTCAAGCAGATATATTTTTCTTAAAAGAATGTATAAGGGAATTGAATATTTTAAAATTCATTCCCTTAAACTTATCCATGTCTCTTTTCCACCAGGAATATACTAGTTTGACGACCTAATGTTAAGATATTTTTTTGGAAATATAGTTACATTATTAAATTGAAACCTGTTATGTAAATGTATAAATAATATATAATTATGTTTAATCATATATAAATAATGTATAATTATATATGAAATATATCTATAAATGTAACATAAATATACACTATAAGGTTTATAAAACAAATCTTATATTTTGTTTAAATTCTCTTGGTTGTGTTTTAAATTGTATACACATTTTCCCTTTTCATTTTCATTTTCATTCTTAGAAAATTATATCTCCAAATATATTACCATATATTTGAATTGCTTGACTCTGTATGTTTTTATTTAAAAATAAAATGTTAAATTATAGCAATAAAAAATGCATATGTCTATTCCCCTTTATTTTAAATCAATCTTCCACCATCCTAGAGATATACAATACTAACATTGTTTAAAAGAAAAAGTCAGGGGAGTAATGGGGGTTAGTATGTATAACATAGGTGATACTGTTTGTTTTTTCTTTAACTCTCTGGTGAAATACACTGTTGTACTATTTTCTTTGTAAACTAAAATTCTTCTTTAAATGTTGTCTTTCATCTCTCCTTAATTCAATTTAACAATATATAATTGTTAGTATGTTCTAACAGCACCTCCCACAAATACAAATATTTCCAAGGATAATTACAATTAAGATTTTCAACATTTGTAAAATTTACTAAAGTTTAAAACAATTATGTAAATCGTGGTCCTCAATCAAATTTATATTAAAAAACATGTGCACGACTCAACTCTATTAGGAAAAATCCCACACACTTTTCAAATGCTTAAAGGTTGCTCTTAGTAAAATATATCAGTGTGTTAAGATATAAGATGGATATGACAATTGCTCTTTAGAAAATCAATGTTTTTTTATTTAAGTGAATGAGAATGTAAATTGTTTAAACTATAATGTTTATCCTTCAAAATAACTGGGTATATGAGAACTATCCTATTTAATCAATATATAATGTGTTTTAATTATTTACAGGAAAGCAGTATAGTACTTAGAATTCATAAAAGTTAAAAGTTGAAAATATTTTACTGCATATGCTGCTGATGAACATTTTAGAAACAAACCAAAAATGTTTCTCATATCAATTGAGTTACATTACCAAAATGTGCAGCGTACCAAGGGGATGGATATAATGACATAAAATTGACTTTCAAACATTGAGGCATTATTAAAATACTACTAACTTTTTTGGTTATAATTAAGGTGTCAAAGAAAACACATCTTAAACTCATAGATCCTAAAATAATTTAAATTGTAATTTTACCTCCAAAAGAAATGACAAATGGTCTTTCCATTGGGATAACAAAGAATTATATGTATTTCTTAATAAATGTATAAAATTTATATATTTAATAAAATTAATAAATTTATATTTAATAAATTTATAATGTCATATTTATTTCTTAATAAATTTATAAAATTACAAAAAATCAATTTTAAGAGTTTATTTAGAAACAAATAACTAATGGTCTAAATGACCATTATAAGAATACTATTTGGAGACATATTTTTAGTCCAGTAGATTGTAACTTTCTGAACAAAGTTTCTGCTATATATTAAGACACTTTTCTAAATTAAAGACATCTTTAAGTAGATTATTAAATCAGATAGTTATCCTATAATCAATTACTTTATATATGAGAACCTACAAATAAATTGTATGGGGAAAGCATAGACATTGTTTAGAGAGACAGCTGTGGAGAAATTTACACAAGAAATATTAAGGGAGAAAGATGTTACTGGCAGTCATTCCATTGGAATCAATAGGGTTAAAGTTCATGTACTGTCGAAACGAATGGAATTACAGGAGAACTGAGAAGATTGCATTGGCAGTACTTAGTGAAATTAACCATGTGCCTACTCTATGACATTCAAAGAGTTATGCATGTACCCCTGCCTTAAAGTGACGAAGCCACCCCCACCCTCTGTGGACTCCCACATACTATTTCCAGATACATATTAGGGAAACTCGCACATAGAAACTTAAATATACGTATAAGGATACTCATTGTAACATTCTTTATGGGAGTGGGAAGCTGGATGTAATTGGAGAGCCATTACTATAAGGAAGAAGGTAATATATTGTGCAGGCACACTGTGGTATTTTAGATACCTGTTAGAACCTATAGATTTATGCACAAGATTAGCAACATGACTAAATGTTTTAAATAAAATAAAAAATAATTGGATAGCATAAGTTCTATAATGCCATGTTTATTCAAATTGCTTACACACACACATACACACACACACCCCACCACCACCAGCCACACTGTATGCATTTTTACAGATATGTCAATATTCAAAGACACATATCAGATGCATTAAAGTGGATGCATATTAGAGTAAAGGAATAGAAGTGGAATAAGAATAAGAATGTCATAAGAATAAAATACATCAATATATTTTTATCTATAGATATACTATAAACAAAAAATTGACAAAAAGCCAGGTGGGTGGGAATAGAGCCATTATCATATCCCAGAAAAAATAGGATTATGATACTATTGTGAACACCGCTAATACAGAACAGTGGGAGGATGGTAAAGGCTGACCCTGAAGGCATAATCCCTTTAGTCTTACAACTTTGTACTATTCCTCTGAGATTCAAATTTCCAGACTGGACACCTAATTTGCATATTTAACCCACATGCCTGCCTTCTGGATGTCAGGATGTACAGAGAGGTGTTGGTGTGTGTGTGTGTGTGTGTTGAAGGGTCATGTAGGGCACATTAGGAACCTTAAGGTTCTGTGATAAAAAGTTGAAACCTACCCTCTGCCCCAAATCATACCACAGTGGAAGGATATTTAAAATACAAAGAGTGTTCACATATGGGGTGTTCAACAACAACAACAGCAATTCATGAGCTCTACAATATTCCTGGGGAATCCCACTTAACCAAAGTGAAAGAACTGAAGCAAGACATATGAGAATCAGGAAAAGAGATCAAGCGGTATCACAATTTGGCAGGGTAAAGTGGACAGAGAGCCAAACAACAAATGCAGTGCCAAACCAGGACTTTATTGGAAAATATGAGGTCCAGACGGATTAAAGAATATTTTAGGAACTTAATTTTATGAACTTGTGATCCTTCTGCCTGAGGATCCCTCAGATGAATGGCTTCTGTGTTATGCATGTACCCCTGCCTTAAAGTGACGAAGCCACCCCCACCCTCTGTGGACTCCCACATACTTTGCAGAGGATTACAGAACTCTGCCCAAACCTATAACCAGACTCCATGAACAATAACACCTGATACATCGTAGCAAATGTAAGAGCTATTCCAATCCTTCACTTTTAATTTTTCTTTACTAAAAGTTTCTTAGCATGGAAAACTGAGGTTAATCAAATAAATTTAACCTTGCTCATAGAGGGTGTAAATACATGTACAGTTACTCTGTGCATAACTTCTGAGGTGCCATTGTGATGTGCTGACAGCTTCTAATGAAGGTAGTACGTATCTGTTAAAGTTTTAAGAATCTCTGTAAATTGAGGCTTAATTTATTATTTAAAAACCACCTCATTGATTAGGGTCTCACTGACTCTTAAAACCAAAAGAAACATAACAACTTCATGTCACAGAAAAGACTTCTGAGGCCAGTAAAATTTAATGGGTTGACAATTGTTAGATAGTAAATAAAGGGCAGATATGGGATTAAAACCAAACTCTCCTATTGCTTCTCCAGTGAAAATATTCCATGGTTAGGAATAAGCATATACCAGGGGTGCCAAAAAAATGCTTACACGTGGACACTTTGCTCAAGCAGTGGTTCGCCATAATCAGAAGTGTCTGGATGCTGATGGTAACCATTTTGAGCACCGCTTGTAATTGCAGAAGTCAGACGTGACTTGTATTCATCTTTTGTAATCAGTATATATTGAGTATTAATTTTAATACAGTTTTCCTTTCTTAAAAGGTGTATACATTTTTTTGGCACCCTCTGTATTTTGCATGCAGTTACTGTTTAAACTATTTATACCAGAAGTTTAAAACAGCTCTAGAAGGTCCAGTTAGGGCATATAAATGAGTGAAGAGGAATAATGAAAACATGCAGCTGTGTGTTGTGTGAATGGTGGTGTACACAGGAAAGCCAATCTCTCTGTCGTCGAATGATACGAATGTGGCACTGACATGTAATCCTTCTTTAACTAGTAGGTGTGATCAGTCTATTATCCTATTTAATATAGTATGTTTCAAGTTAATTTGAGCAGGAAGTTGCCTCTACTCAGCTCTGGCTGACTACTGCCATTGATAGTACGTGACTAAAGTAACCACATGTGTGTTTTTTGTTTCTTTTATTTTTATTCCAAATATCTCTATTTTTTAAAGTTTGTATTTAAAATAAAAACTGAACAAGATGAAAGACAGATAAGACCCATTCAAAGAGAATTTGGTCTGCAGGCTGCCAGTTTGTAATTTCAACTTACACCATTTACTATGCAATCATAAAGAATGTCAAAATCATTCACTGAACTTAAAATATATTCACACCATCTACTATGCAATCATAGAAAATGCTATCAACATTATTCGTTAAAATATTTAGTATCACTGCCCTCAGTAAGAGAAGCTACTGAAATATATTACTATTAAAACATATTTACTGAAATGTTTACTTCAATATGCACAGTGACAGAGATAATTGTATACAACCTAAGAAAATGTAACTTGGAACAGGTAATCAATACATCCACATTAACTTTGATAATCGGAACAGGTAATCAATACATCCACATTAACTTTGATAATCAACCCATTAAATTCATGCATGAAATGTAGACACACTTCCTTAACTTTGGATATAATTGAGTACCGTGTCAACTTTTTCACTATTAATTCAGTGTTGATTAACTGACTGGTAATTTCTCTCAGAATTAGTCATTGATTATCATGATACAGTGATGCCACTGACAAATAATTGCCCTTTAACTAGTAGATGTGGTTGCTCTATTGTATAAAATTTAACATTCAGTTGAAATGGCAAAATAAGCAAAGTCATTTCTTATTCTTTATCTAGTTGACTAATCTGCCAATAAAACCTAGTTTTCTTGGGCTTTTACTCATACTTAGAAAATGTGTTTAGAATGATTTTATATATCAACATCGACTCTATATTAAAATAATGTTTTTAAATTCCCTCCCACTCAAGAAAAAAAAAAGCAAATTATACTATGTTCCACGAAAAATGGAATTCATGTTTTAAAAAATTGGGAAATGTTGCATCCTAAGTTCTTCTGGGAGAGGTTCGTTTTGCAAAATAATTTGCTAAAAATTATGAAGTTTTCCTGCAATGAATCCTATCTTATTTAACATAATATTTGTCTAGTTTATTTGAGCAAGGAGTTACTTTTCTCCTTGATACTGAGCAAAACAATTTGGAGAAGGCTGACTCAGAAAGAAAATGAGTTGTCCAAGGCTTTACAGCTGATTAAAATTAGATTTAGAGAATACTTGTAAGATTTTCTGTTTCCTACAGTATTTTTTAAAAGACATTTTAAGACAAATTATGTGGATATTTTTTCCTCAGATTCAGTGATTAAAAAAAATATCTTAATCATGGTAAAAGTCTTTCTTCAGACACATACAAATTTATAATCACCAATTCACCTATTTTAATTCATCAGAATTTTCAAGATTGCTTAAGACAGAATTTCCATAAAATTAACATTTTCAAGGGAAATAAATTGTGAATGAGTGAGAAAATGAAAGCTTACCTATAAATTGTCAAATGTAATCTGACTTGTGTAAAAAATTCAATAGTAATAAATAAATAAATAAATAAATAAATAAATAAATAAATAAATAAATAAATAAAAAGTGAAAGCATGTCTCCACTGCATCCTCCACACTCCAGAGGAAGGTTCTGCAAATTGCTCAAGAGAGCACAACTGGATTCCAATCGATTTCAAAACTCTCTAAAGAGACTGCCTTATTTGAGGTCACAACCGTCTCTCCAGATCTAAAAAGGATGGGAAACAATTGCAGGCCACCTTTTCTTCCAGCTGCCTGGGCCTGTCTCACAGTAAGGAAACCAGAACTTTTCCAGGTTCCTTCCGTCCAGTCCATGCTGTGTTTACTTTTATTTCATTTTTGTTTGTTGTTTGGTCATTCATTCATTCATTCATTCACTCATTCATGGCACAGCATTTAGAAGACACTTGAGTGTTTATCTGGCTCTGTCCTGAGCTTCTAGCTAGAGGACAGCAAGTCAACTTTTTCCTCAGACCCAAGGAGCAGGAGGTTTGTCATTTCTTGAAGGGCTGCACTGATCCCTTTAAGACTATGTATCAGGACTTGGTGAGGATCGTCACAAACACATTTTTAAAAAAATATGTGTTCTTCGGGAAACTTTGTATAGAAGTATTTGTACAGACATATATACAAAAGTTCATAAATTATAAGTGTGCAAATACATAAATTTTCACAAACTAAGCACACTCAGGCAACTAGCACGAGACTGGGAATATCATCAGCTTCGGAAAGCACCCACAGTCTCTGCTGTAGCCACTGTTAACTTTACAAAACTGACTACTATTGTGATTTCTGACTTTACAGATACATTTTGCTTGTTTTAGAACCTAATTTAAATGGAATAAGACAGTGTCATACTCTTTTGTGACTCACTTTACTAAACATTATGCTTCTGTCATATAAAATTATAATTTGTTTATTTTCATCTCTGTA
The DNA here is from genome assembly GCF_057876585.1 of Rhinolophus sinicus. Lineage (NCBI taxonomy): Eukaryota > Metazoa > Chordata > Mammalia > Chiroptera > Rhinolophidae > Rhinolophus > Rhinolophus sinicus. Next base: position 173,024,667 of record NC_142517.1, on the reverse strand, counting down.
CACAATTTCACTTTATTAAAATATCTTAAATTATTTATCCATTCTAATGTTGACAGATATTTAGGTAGATCCCGTTTTTGTCTATTATGAATAGTGTGGCTATAACATTCTATACATGTCTTTCAGTGAGCCCATAAATGCAATGCTGATGGATTATATCAAGTAATGAAATTTCTGGCTCACAGATTTGGCATATTGCTTACGAGTTTTCCAAAGTGGTTGTTCCAATTCCTAATTTTATCAACAGTGCATGAGAGCTCCACTTTTGCACATCTTCATAAACATTTGGTGGAAAAGTCACAAGCCGAACCACTAGGAATATGTACGTAGGTGTGTACGTATGAGTACAAGATCTATATCTCTATTTCCATGTATATCGAATACATACATACACACACACACACACTTTGCTCCTTAAATTATGGAGTCTGATTAAGCAGTTTCTGTTTACTGCTGTCTTCACCTGTGATGCTGAAGCTTGGTGGTGTGGCTGTCCTGCAGAAACTGGGGCCTCTGTCATAAAAGTAAACACACATACTTGTTTCAAGAGTGACAGAAGTTGAAGGAGAATCCAGTGGAAGGTGGAACATTTGCAGGCCAAGCCACTGATTTATGATGTCAAAGTGAATCAGCAGATCGATGACAATATGTGTGAGCTACAACATGGCTATTGCTTCATATTCAACCCTAAAATCTCACTCAAGAACCTCTCTTATGGCCAACTTTATCTAGAAAAAACACAAATGTGAATTCTGAGAGATGGGTTTCAGCCTAGAAAAGGTGACACATTACAGAGCTACAAAGTTCAGTATTGGCATTTTTATTTCAGCCATGCTGATCAGTGTATGATTGCATCAAATTGTCATTTGCCCACTCTCTACATTTTTTTTTGTCTTCCTTATTTTGATGTTTTACATATTTGGAGTTCTTTTCCTATGTGGATTTCTATCTCACTATTCTATATATATATATGTATATGGCCAATATCATTCTATAAACTGACTTTTCACACTTTTCATGGTTTCTTTTGATTAGTAGAAGTTTTAATTTTAATAAAGTTCAATTTATCAGTTATATATTTTTTATGTTTAGCACATTTTTGTCCCACTTAAGACTCCCTTGCCTATTCAACACTTGTTAAAAAGAATATTTTTTTCAGATTGAATTTTTTCACTTAGTAATATGCAGTTAAGTTTCCTCCAAGTCTTCCCATGGCTTGATAGCATTTTTGTTTTTAAAGCACTAAATAATATGGCATTGTCTGTATATAACACAGTGTATTCATTCACTCATTCGCCTACTGAAGGTCATCTTGGTTGCTTCCAAGTTTTGGAAATCATGAATGAAGCTGCTACAAAGATCTGTGTGCAGGTTTTTATAAGCTTTTAATTCATGTCAGTAAATACCAAGGATCTTAATCGCTGAATCATATAGAAAGAGGATGTTTAGTTTTGTAAGAAACTGCCAAACTATCTTCCAAAGTGGCTGTATCACTTTGTATTCCCAACAGCAACAAATGAGAATTCCTGTTGTTCCACATCCTTGCCAGGCTACATACTGTATGATTTCAAGTATATGACATTCTGGAAAAGGCAAAATAGAGAGATCAGTGATTGCCAGGGGTTAAGAGGGACTAAGGGCAGAAAAACTATTCTGTATGATACTAAAATGGTGGGACATGTCATTATACATTTGTTCAAACCCATAGAGAATGTACAACCTGCAGAGGGAAGCCCAATGTAAATTCTGGACTTTGGGTGATAATAATGTGCCAATATATTAGGTTGGTGCAAAAGTAATTGTGATTTAACAGGTTAAAAATAATTGCAAAAACTCCCATTACTTTTGCACCGACCTAATCGTTCTTTGATCATAACAAACTCACCGGTGTGCTGCAGGATGTTGATAGTGGGGCAAGTAGTAAGCATGTGGGGGCTGTGTATAGAAACTATCTGAACTTACCACTACATTTTGCTGTGAACTTAAATTGCTCTAAAAATAAATTGTATTAAAAATATAAAGAAGTCCAATCTTTGCACACTGCATAGTAGCAGCATTATGTGACTATACATGTGGGGTCAACTTGTGGACTCTCAATTCCCTTCTCTTAGTTTATTTTATATCATGGCGTCAGCAGCACAGCATTTTAATTACCATAAAATTACAGTAGGTCTTAAGAGCTGGTATGTAGCTTCCTGCTATTATACATGATGGTTGCTGGATATAATTTGGAGGTACTCGGTCGGATTATTGATCATATTTATTCTTACTTGCCGAGAAGTTTTTCTATAATTTTTTTTTTCTTTAATGAATGGTTGTTGAATTTTATCAAATGCTTTCTACATATATTGAGATGTACACAAGATTTTTCTTCTCTTTTCTGTTAATGTGTGAGTTATGTTGAGTGACTTTAGAAATTGATCCTCCTATGCTTCGCTGGGTTAAATCACATTTGACAGGCATTTCCATTCTTTTACATCACTTTTAAGTTTTATTTTCTGCTATAGCTCTAGATTCTTGACTTTAGTGCTTAAATCATTGTGTTTTTATATATTGCTAGATTCGATATTCAAATATTTTGCTTAGGATTTTTGCATCGATATTCATGAGAGACACTGCTCTAATTTAGTCATTCTTGTTACAGCTTTGCCAGGTTTTGGCACTGTTTTTTTTTTGTTTGTTTGTTTGTTTTAACCTCGATGACTATTTCTAGAAATTCCATCTATTTTATTGTTCTTTTAGAGAACAAAAGCTTTACTTTTAAAATTTTCTTCATTAAGCTTTTTTCAGTAATTTATACTCTTAGCTTTATTCTTTTGTTTTCCTTTTACATTACATAATGTAGTTTTTGTGTGCTTACTGTTATCAGATATTTAGTGAAGTTTGTTAATATCATCTACTTTGATTATGAATTTGCTTATTTTTCCTTTTAATTCTGATTTTTATTTTATGTATTTTGAAGCTATGCTATTAAATGCAAGCAATTTTAGAATTGCTATATTCCCTTTTTTCAATGATTCATTTATCACCATGCAAAATTACCCTTCATCTTAAATCTTCCCACAGGCACAGTCTTGCTGCATGAATGGTCCCAGGGGAAGACAGAAACGCTTATGGAGACTTTCGTTTTACTCTCTAGATATCTGTATTGTTTAAGCTATTTGTTCTTATTCTTAGTATAATATTAACATACTTAGTATAACATTAACATACTCATATAATAATGTTATCTGCATATAAAAAAATTAAAACATTAAGGAGAACACACAAGGCATAGAGGGTAGTATACACAAGCGCAGAGAAGTTCAAAACTGTAATGTCTGTGCCAGGAAGTACAAAAGTCCTGGTATCATGTAAGAACACATCTCAAAAAGGAATTCTGCTAGGAGATGTGGGCTAGATAAAACCAAGTCTCAGAGACTCTTGCTGAGTTGCTTAGGCTCTATTTTATAGGTGATAGAAGTGATTTTTTTGGATCCTAGGTAAAGGAAAGAAAATGACATAAAAAAGCTTACACTTTCTAATTGAGTAAACCAAATACTAGGAGCTGTTAAAGGAGATGATGAAATGAGGGGAGGGTAGGAGGTTAAGAATCAAGGAAAGAAGGTTACAGAAATAGTCCAGGTGAGAAATGATTAGGACTGGAATATGGCAATGAGAAAAAGTAGAGGAGAACAGTGTTGGTCGTGTTTTTCATGACTGTGTGTAAACAATATTGACATGCTGAGCAGATTGTTGGATATGTGTGCAAAGTGAATTTCAAGACGAGAAATTAAGATGTAAGCATTTTCCAGTCCATGTGCAGTCATTGAAGTTAGTTGCAGAGTAAGTGAATTCCTTCTGGAAAAGCATTAAAGAAAGAACAGTGAAACTAGGGCAGAAACCCCTGAAGTACTAATCAATTGTACTTAGCTGAGGAAATGATGCTCCACGAAATGGAACAGTGAGAGAGCAAAGAAAAAGAAAATCAGAAATGGAAGTATCACAAAAGCTAAGAATGACTCAATAATATACAGAATAACATTCCAGGAATAATTTGAAAATTAATAAGCATGTAAAAAATTCTGTTAGGCAGTTAGAGTATTAGTAACATTATATATCATGATTTTACACTTTTTGTGATTACCATCTAAATGGAGGATTTTATTACTAATTAATATCCTGACATTTACCTCAGTAAATTTCCACCAGGAACCTACAGTTTAACAAAATCAATAAATTAAGGGGATATCAATTTCCAGATGACTATACACACTTCATTTGAAAAAGTACATGTGATATGATTGCTGCCTAAATATGTTAGGATAATTAAGCATTTGGATTCTCTACCTAGTTTACCCAAAATGTAAAATCTCCAAGGAGACAATGTTCAGAATTAACAAGACCAACTATTTAAATTTAATTAGGTCAACCTGCATGAGATAGTTTGCATAATTAATTTCGATCTTGAAGTATCCCAAAGGGAGGTAGTATTTGTGTATTTTCGAAGAAAACTTCAGTGAGGAAAGGAAGTAAAGGAATAGAGGAACTAGGTTTCAATGTGAGAAAAGTGACCCAAAGTAATTTCCTATGACATTTTATAAAAACTTGTTTTATTAAAATTTATAAACACCTATCTGAGATTATTCAAAGAAACTTTCTCCCCGAGTTCAGCTCTGTCTTAGGATGATTGTTGTACTTATTTCGTATTTAGGAACTACCCGAGAATTTTACTTTGTTAAATGTATTGGGATAACAAATAAACATTATTTGGAATATATTTGTTGGAGTAAGTCTTTAGTTTACAGCATTCGAGTTACTTTTGCAAAAGCATTCAACTTATTTGACTCAGAAGGTCAAATAAGGAACTACACTATATTGAGACATTCAATGTTGTATACTAGCTGTGATCAAGAATTAAGACATGTATTTTTTCACATGTTAACATCCTTGACGTTAAAATGCATCTTATAACTGGTAGATTTCTTTTTTTTTCTGTTATAACTCACTCACGGTTCAAGAAATTTATAGATTAGATAAAATATGACAATAAGGCATTCCCCACTCTAAGTTTACACTTCAAGGGTATAAACTAATTCTATGATGTTCCACAATACCTTTGTTTTTTTAAAAAACTACACAAAATATAATAAAATTAAGCATAAAACATTAAGTAGTTTAAAATATGCACCCATATATTAATGTTCCAAGTCAAGAGATACATAATTGCTATCCCCAAAACAGTTTTGTGAGCCCCTCTTTCTCAACAAGGTAACAATTGTCTTGACTTCTATGAAACTCTCTCTTTCTCTCTCCATGATAGTTCACATATCATAATGTATGTTCTCTAGAAAATGTAACTTAATTTTACCTGGTTTTGAACTATTACAAAATGAAATCCTACTAAATGTATTGCTTTGATTTGCTTTTGTTCAGTATTGTCTTTAGGGTTTAAGTACCTTTGAGAGCACTTTTTTTTTTTTTTTAAGAACAAATTGTCACCCTGATATCTAAACATCTAATATGTATTGCTACAACAAGGACAATATACTCATCAAAATAAAAAATGTAGCAATAGATACACTACTAATACCTAATCCTCACAGGCTATTAAAGTTTTGCCAATTGTCTGAATTTTTTTTATAGCATAATAATCCAGTTTAGAATTACACATTATATTTGGTTGTCAAGTATTTAGTCTTCTTCAGTTTAGAAGGCTTATTATCTGATGATTCCTCATAGATTCAGGTTATACACCTTTGTCAGAAATATCACAGAAGTAGTGCTATATTTTCACTGCATCCCTCAGGTGGAGCACAATTCTGATTGGTTCCATTTCTGATGATATTTACTTTGATCACTTGAATAAATTGATGTCTGACAGCTTTCTCCACTGTAAAATTATCTTTTGTTTCCCTCCTTTTTAAATTAATAAGTATTTTGTGGCGAGGTACTTTCAAACTACGTACTATAATTGTTCTTTACAAAACGAGTTTTATGTTTCAGTATGAACCAATGGGTTCCTATTTTATTCAATAGGAAATAATTCATTACTACCATTATGTATTTTTATGCTCCAATTGTCCCAATTTCCTGGTGGTTTCTGTTCAAGCTGACTTCTGTGTCCTTTCCTCATGTTCTCAACTTCCCTTGAGATCCTCTTTGCTTTTGGGCACACGGGATTCTAGACTTCACCTGCAATTTTCCTGCCCCAAACCTAGAATCAACCACTCTTCCATGGGGCCACTATTTAAGCACCAGATGTGCTAATGTTCCAAGGTTCTCACAATAGACAGAGTTAGGGAATATATGTTTACACCATAAGCACATACTCATATACAGACAGCTAGCAGATAGAGAAGCACTACAGAGTTCATAATAGTTTTGTTCCTTTCTAGATGTGTAAATACATTTTATATAGCAAGCAATGGGCTCCCATATCCTTAATTGTATATTTTTTATCACTCCCCACCTCCTTGTCACCTCACTTTGCTCTAGCACCCTACACCAGACAGTGTATGTAGAGATGCCCTCCTAAACTTGCTCAGGCTCTGATGACCCACACCAGACTGTCCCTTCTTGCCCAGATAATACAGATATCTCTCATCTCTCATATATCACACACAATTTCCTCTATTATTAATATCTCCCATTAGTATTGTACATTTGTTACAATTGATGTACCAATATTGATACATTATTAAAGTCCATATGTAATAGAGATTTTCTTAGTTTTCACCTAATGTGCTTTTTCTGTCCCAGATCCTACATTACATTAATAGTCATATGTCCTTAAGCTGTTAACTATTAGTTTTTCAGACTTGCTTTACTTTTGATGACCTAGGAAGATTCAAGGAGTCATTGTTTTAACACTAGTCAGATATTTTGTAAATTATCTACCAACTGTAATTTTTCTCCGTTAGCTGGGGTTATGCATTTTGGGGAGAAGACCACAAAGTATCATTTTCATTATGTCATATTAAGGGCACATCCCAACAACATGACTCACTAATAATCATAATGATATTGATCACCTGACTGAGTTGTGATAGCCAGACTGCTCCACTGGAAAGTTACTCTTTCCCCTCTTTCCACATTGCACTCTCCTGAAAGACTCACCATACCCAGACCAAATTAAATCGTGGGGAATTATAGTGATTGAGGGGCAAGAATCTACATAAATTATTTATATTTCTTTTGCACAGAGATTTGTCTATTTTTTCCAGTTTATTTATTTATTCAGTTACAATATCAGTAAGGACTTATGGATATATATTTCATATGCTGAGTTATAATCCAATATTATTTATTTTAAAATGTTCAATTACCGATAATATTCAATATATTAGTTTCAGGTGTGAAGCATAGTGGTTAGATACTTATATAACTTAAAAACAACACTAATTTTTTTTATATTTCACTCAAATTGTCTTAGTTTTGGTTATTGAGAGAGCTTTCTGTGGGCTACTTTGTTTCTTTAACTCCTTGACATACTTGCCCATTATCCACTGTAGGTTCTTTCATTCTTCCTTCTTTTCCTTTCTTTCCTTCCTCCCTCCCTCCCTCCCTTCCATTCTCTTTCTTTTTTTTTTTTAACACTTCATTACTTTCTGTTAATACAAGATCCTCCAGAATCATCTATATTTCCTTCCTTACTCCTAGAATCAGCCCTTTCTCTAAAGACCTCTGGTTTCTTTTATCAGAGAACAGCATTAGAAACTAAGATTTGAGTGCTACGTGTGTTCATTGCTACAGGCATGCCATTGCTTCTAGGTCCTCTCAGTTGACAGACCATGGAAATATATGTGTGTATACTAACTTGTGTATATACAGATATCTATAAATATCTCTATACACAGCCACCTATATCTGTATTAAGCTAACTGTGAGTTGACATGACATCTCCAACTATAATCCATTACCGCCACATGGATTAGTCTCACTTCCTCTCCTCACTTATCTGTAAACTCCTGTTACAACAGTGACAAACCTTCCTGAAAAAAGTAAAAAAAAAAATGAGTAAATTATTTTCATTTTCCAAAAACTATTTTCTTTTGGTTGAATATTTCTCATTTTATTTTTTCTTCTTTCTTAATGTCATAATTCTCTCTTATAACTAACAATTTCAGTTTGGGATATATTGTGATTAACTCCATAATACTGATGAGGTCCTGAAGATGTCTCTGCTTTGGGTCTCTTCTCTTGTATCTTGCATATAAAATCCTTGTGGCAGGAAAGGAATTACAGAGGTTGTTGCTTTTATATAAAATCACCTTGAACTATACAGTACAATGATAAAAGTTTGATAGAGAGTCCTAAATGGACTATATGCTCTCTCTGTAAATGAAATAACAGTGAAGTTGGTCTATTTCCATGTACAGAAATTTGATGGAATGTGTACTAAATTTGGAATGATTTTATTAGTTTCTAGAACAAGTTGCAATATTATTGAGATGATTATTAGCAAATAAAATACTGATCTTTGTTTATAATAATGGAAGTAATTACTTCTATGGATTCTAAAATGAATTAGTAAATCTAAATTTTATTTTTCAGCGAGGCTGAATATGCCTCTAACACTGTAACTGATTGATTTTTATGGACTCTTTTATGAACTTTAGTGCTAACATATTTGTTATTGCTCTAGCTACAAAAAGAAACACTGGTTTATTATGTTTTTTCAAGTAGAAATTGCAGTTTAAAGTCAAAGTTTCAAGTATAAGAAGTAAAGTGGAAAGCATAATTTTAGGCATGATGTTTTATATAACATACCCTTTCCTATGTTATCCTGCTCAGTTAAGGCTGCCTTACAATATACAGTGAAAGCTGTAGGTATAGTTGACAATTTAATAATGCTAAGCAACATACGTGTCTCCACATCAGGTTGATGGCACCCATAATACATATCATCCCTGTAATACAATGATAAAACAATAGTAGTGATAAAAATTGATCACAATTTGAGTAGCTATGTTGAATACTAAGCCAATAAGCATGAAAACTTCTAAAAGAAATTTTTCAAGGTTTGCTTGCTCAAGAAGACAGCACACTGCTTTTGCATACTTTGAATATAGTATATAGTGCCCATAGATGAGACTACATCATATTTTTTTCAGAAAACTCCCCAAAACATGGTTGAACAGTCTTTTCCAAAGTCATGTCATCAGTATCTAAAGCTATTACTTATAGCTTAAAGCTATTCTCCTGTGACCTTGGTAGGCATAAAGAACATCTAGTCACAAACTTCTCTTTCCATTTGAAAGACCGTTGTAAAGTTAGACTATAACTAACAACAATTTATTTAATCTTTACCAATTTCATCTTCAAATCCCAAATACTGGATTTAAGGGGGGAAAAATTGAAAGATACAATTCAATTTGGCAAACATGTATGGATGATGACGTTTTGACAGGTACAATAGCAAATACTACCTCTACAGAACTGAATGTGGTAAGACCTAACCCTACATTCTGATGGGCTATATATTGGCAATTTGAAAAATGTGTTTTCAGAGCACGGAAAAGAGAGCAGTCATTCTTTCAAATTCATCAGTTTCCATTTTGAGTTGCATCTTAAAGGATAAGATGAGTAGGGTTTGGTTATGCAGACAAGAGTATAGCATTGTAGAGTTCTATCTTAACATTTCTCATACTCGTTTTTTTACCCCCCTGTACTCTCGTAGCATAGGGCTTGTCATCTATTGCTTGGAATATTGTTATAATATTATAAGTACTAAGCAGTCCTCCGGTTTTGTGCATCTCCAATTCAGTACCAGTCCTGCTGCAAGAGTTCACAAGATGCAGTTACTAGAAAGGGTAATTGTTATAACAAGCCAGATCTCTCTTTTTAAAAAATGTAATATATGTTTGTTCTATTTCTCCAGTGTGACGGCACCCATAATACATATCATTAACTCCTATAAAGACTTGACAGAGTATGCTTTTTACTTCATTTACTCTTCTAAGTATAATATTAGGTGTTAAAGACTTGATTATTAATTCTAAACAGATTATTAATTCTAAAGACTTGATTATTAATTCTGACGGTCTTTTCAAAGGCCGTCAGGAAAGTATCCTAATGCAAACTTGAGTGTCCACAAGAAGCTCAGACCATTTGTTTTACTTTCAGAAGAGGTTCTAAGAAAGAGGGTTATTGTATTTTGCCATGTATAACATGCACTTTTTTGCTCAAATTTGTGAGGGAAAAATATTATACATGAGTAATACTAATTCTGTTTCCCTGAAAGTTTGGGCCGAAAACAGGGGTGCACATTATACATGGGAGTGCACTACACACTGCAAAATACAGTATCTTGAATTCTGCCTCTATACAAACCTAAAGATCATTATTCAAATACAACATTCCTTTTCCTTATCATCTTTTCCCAGCTAAAGATCAGTTTATTATAATCAGTTCTTTAGACTGGATTCAGTTTTTAGTAGTTTACAGGTTTACTGTAATTAATTCCTTGGGTTTTGAACTCTGAAGGAGCCAAGTGGTCTAATGGAGGCCCTTCTGCTTACTGATGTATTTGGGCAAGTGACTGAGCATTTCTGTCATAGGCCACATCTCTTATGCGACCATCAATCAAAACTAAGTAAATTTCTAATAGAGGTGAAACAAAGGGATAACACAGGAAATTATTCTTTTCTTTCTGTTTTGTATAAAGCTGGACTGACTATAAAATAAGGGTTATACATGGGGGTGAAATTGTTTTTCTCACTCCACATTATGAGGTTTGTTCTAAACTATTTCCTGTTTTAAAACAACTAATTATGATTTGCATTGAGGCTTCAAGTCAAGTATTTTTAGTAGAAATTCTTCCTATGCTCTTAAAAACGACTGACACAATTTTATATTTTCAAAGTTATTTTCCTCTTTCTTGTTAAGAGTCATTCAACATGAACTTGGAAGATAAAGCAAATTTTGTCCTGACACTATTTTAAAGCAACATTACATATACTTGAAAATTCCTGCCTAATTTTTTATGGTATCCTTATGAATTTCTCACATTAATTTTATTTACTGGCATAAAATTCTTAAGATAATTTGCCAAATTTAAGAAAGAAGAAAAAAAATTAGGGAAGAAATAGGGGAAAATGTTTGCAAAAGAAAGTGAGAGGCAGAAAAAATAGTAATGGAGTAACTAACATTACCATCTATTACTTTTTCCAAGGAGTTTATTATCAATGTTGGTCTAATAATCAGAGTATTACTGTGGAAAGGCAAATACAGACATGCATATTTTACTCTAGTTATTAATCATCCCATGTGGAAAGTGGTCCCAATCAAATTCTACCTTGGTTACTACTGATGGCTCTTTTATCGAATGCATAGGCCTCCAACATAACATACACCAAAATACTAATCTGTGATTAATCCTATTCAAATGGCTCAGTCTTGGCTCTATGTGGCTTTAATGTGATTGATATTTCCTTATGTTGTTGTCTAAAATATAGAGGACAAGCATCCCTAACACAGATTCCCTTACCTATAAAACAAAGAAACATCCAAAGGGTATATAAGATTAAACCAGACAGAATTTTGCTCATGTTTCCAGGAAGCAGACAATGTAAAGGTGTGGCCACTGGCTTAAAAATAAACAAACAAAAAACATATAATAAGCATGTAATGTGCCTCAGTGAAAATATATGATCTGTTTTACTGGAGGTTTTTTATTTGGAGGAATATGTATAGATGCCAATTAAAGACATAGAAGTTAGTGCCAATGTTTAAAATTCTCATTTAGGAATAATCTATGAACTGGCCCTTTGTTAGGTAAGATCACTACATCTGTCAAAGGAAGGCAATGAAGTTTTGTAATCCATTATTATTTACACACACTTAGAGCTCTTTCCTAAATCTACTCAGTTTCCATGGAAACAATAATTATTTGTTGAAGTCTAAACTTTCCTTTGCATACTTTAGTTTTGACAGCTATATGAGCACTGTTTCAGAAAGCACATATACCTCAAAGAACCTTAAAAAAGATATACAAAGTAGAAAGTAATTGAAAAATACGAAACTTTAAAATGAAGTTAAGGTTATGTATTTTTTTAGTGTTACTTTTTATTTCATTAAGAGCATGTGAGTTCTACTTTGTCAGTATCTCCTTGTAATTTTCAACATTAAGAGCTAGAACAGGATTGAGAAATATATTTTATATTTATTACAGGTAAATTTTGTTATGTATGTAAAAAAAGGAAAACAAATGCTTGTATAAGGAACTATCTCTTGGCATACAACCGATACTTATTAATAATCTAAACGTATAAGCAAATATAGGCAGTGTACTTACACATATTATATTTCCATAACAATCTCATTATTATAATTCTGGAGAGTACATATCATCATTCTATTTTTCAGTTGCAAAAGGATCAAGCATGCTAAGTGATTTTCCAATGTCACACATCAAGTATTTAAATGTAGGGTTTATGTCCTGGGGAGTCTAAAGCACAAGTTCTTTTCATTTCAACCTTTAAAATTATGAAGTAATATCAAGTGGTAGAAAAATTTTGCCTAAAATATTGAGACACATCTTCTAAATTTAGTTAATTATTACAAGATTTGATAAACTATGGCTATATTTCTATCTGCTTTCGCATCTGGAAAGGTTTTTCTTTTTTTAAAGGTTTTTATTAGTTTTCATATTTGTGAAAAAAAATCAATGACTGCAGCTTTGACAGTGTGATAGTAAATGAAAGAAAATAATGCATTGAAACCTGATAGATTTGAATTTTACAACAGGGACTCTCAGAAAGCAGATTATATAATTATGGCAATTGTCATCAGACCTTCATAGTCAATAAATAAAATGTATCATTAAGTGTAATGGAAAACAAACCATAAAGTTATTTTATAAACAGATATTTAGTCCTATTAATTAGTTTTAACTTCCAAAGTAAATACAAAATAGCCGTCAACATGAACAAAAATGTTTCACGAGGAAAAAAAGAGAGCTATCTATCTGAAATGACCACCCCAAACATAAGGGCAAAAGACTAAAATAGAATTTAGTAATAAATCAAATGTAAAATAAATGAGTTTCCAACATTAGTTTGACAGAATAACCATAAAGAGCCTTGAAGGACATCACAATGTAATTTCATTTCTTTTAAGAAACAATTTCTAAAGTTATAAATTATATCAAATATCAGAATATATATTGTTTACATCTTTAATAATTTCAAATAATTGAAGACTTATCTTTACACTTTTATGACAAAACTTAGAAACCATAAGGAAAAGACAAATTCTCCCTTCCAAATCTATTTTATGCTTTTATTCATTCTGATTTTAGGACATAATATATTTATGTATCATTATTCATAAAGCTGAAACATATGTACAAGAAAATAAAGTTATAGGTTGAATTTCTGCAGTTGTGGAACATACTCTGATTTTTTTTTTTCATGAAATGAAAGAAACGTATTTTTTCAGCTTTAGCTTCTATTTCCTCTTCTTAAATTTAATAACTGTGTCCTTGAAGGAAGTAGATTATATTGTTATAGGTCTGGAAACCGGCATCACAGAAGAGGTACAAGTTAATGGGTTATTTTAGTGTGCCTTGGTTGAAATGCATGATGACAAGTCTAAGCTAAACAGGAAAATAATCTGTAGTCAAACTCAGATAAATTTATCTGAGCCTAATGTGATTCAGAAAAATTTCAAGTGGGATGTAGGAAATAACTTTGCCAAAATAACTTAATAAGAAAAAATGGAAAGAAAATTCTATTACAGTTCTCAGCATTTATGCATTGTATTTAGTACTCTTAAAACTGCTCTAGAAAGTAACCAGGACTCCTAGGAGAAATGCCTGATTCCAAGACCAAAACATGGAAAGAATATGAATATAAAAAATAGTTTTGTGTGTGTGTTGGAAAGAGATACTCAAACAATGATGATGGAGACATGTCAAGAGAATACAGGAGCCAGCTTGAATAAGAAATCCCTGGCCAAATCAGGGAAAATTTGACAATCAAGTAAGCTACAAGGAAAAGATTTAGTTTGTGCAGATCTGAGAAATGGGGGATGTTTTAGATGTGTCACTCTCAAATTGAGGTATCGAGTGCTGCCTTTGTCTTCAGTTAACTTTGTATCCCTGAATAAGTCACTCTGAGGTAAATTTCTTCACTCTTAAATGAAATTGTCAAACTTACTTCCATTTTGAAAAATCTATAAATAGAGGCAAATTCTAGAATGGAGGAGTGAAGAATGCAAAAGATGCTCTCTAATACATAATTTAACTAGAAATAATTATGAAAAACAAAGTGTCCGGAAATGGGCATACAGCAAATGTAGAAACATTTATTCAAGTAAATCATCTAAATTTCAGTAAGAACAACAAGAGTCCGTGGCTTCTGAGCCACAACTCACCTTCCCCCACTCCCGGACTTCTGCCCATCTCCAGCTACATCTCATGGAAATTACTCCAGGAGTCTAATACAGGAAGGTGCAGCCAAGAGATTGATTTTTCTCTCTTCCCTCAGATCCCACAATGTGGTTTGGTTTCAGACTGGGGAAAGAAAGGGGAGGGGAGAAGGTAGCCTACGAGAATTTCTCATCTCACCCCTGGCCCCAAGTTGTAGACATTCTCCAAGCAGATGTAGTTGAGAGGACCAGAGCATCCTTGCCCCAACAATCTTTTACTTCCAGGCCAGCAGTAATCAGAGCAGGATGTGGGCAAGAACTGAAAGCATTCCCAGATCACAGAGAGATCAGTCAACAAAGGGCAGAACTCTCAAAGACACTGGGGAATTAAGCACACCTTTGAACAACAACTAGCTGAACAATAAGCTCCTCTGACATAGGGTGTTATGAACTGAATGTTTGCACCCCTCTAAACTTCCTATGTTGAAGCTCTAATCCTCAACATGACTATGTTTGGAGACAGGGTCTTTACAGAGATAATTAAAGTTAAATGAGGTCATAAGGGTTGGGTCCTGATCCAATAGGATCAGTGTCTTTACAAGAGACACCAGAGAGTGTTCTTTCTTCCTCTCTCTCTCTCTCTCTCTCTCTCTCTCTCTCTCTCTCTCTCTCTCTCTCTCTCTCTCTCCCCTCCTCCTCTTCTTCCTCCTCCCCCACCCATTCCTCTCTCCCTTTTTTCACTTTCTCCTTCTCTCTCTGCCATACAAGGACACGTGAGAAGGCAGCTCTTTCAAGCCAGGAAAAGAGTCCTTACCAGAAATTGACCCCACAGGACCTTTATCTGGGGCTTCTAGCTCCAGAGCTGTGAGAAAACAAAGCCACCGGTCTATGGTAATTCGCTATATCAGTAGCCCAAGCAGACTAATACCTGCAGGCAACTCCTAGGAAATAAGCCTTAATATAAGATTGCATCCATCCCTAGAAACCTGGGAGATAGTGTGCATGCCGAAGGCTATGTCTTCTCAGGTATGATCACAGATGGAACCTCCAAACTGTTCACAAGTGCTGAAACGCCTGGCAAAAACAGAAACTCCTTTACCATAGATGGCAGGCTCCAAGCCACAAATGCACCCAATAATAAAGATTAAAAATATAACTGGCTAAGGATTTTTTTATTATGAAATATTCCTCTTTACATATGTAACATTTCTTGTTTCAAGTGTATTTTCCTGATATTAGTATAACCATTCTTTCTCTTTCAAGGTTGGCTTTTGCACAATCTCTCTTTTTAAACACTATCTTTAAATAATAAACGGCAATGTGGACACAGGCAGCGACCTCTAGGTAGCCAAACACAGCCTTTGAGTAATAAATGGCCTATACTGATCCAGAGGCAACCCTTAGGTAGCCAGGTTAGAAGATAAAAATATGAAAATATATCTGAGCAGAAATGTCACATGGTCATACTTAAGGGAAAACAGACTTCACAGAATCAGTTCAGCCTAGTCACTAAGCAAATGAATAAATGACTAGTCAAAAAATAACATAATCCAGGGGTAGAAGGATCAGCATTCCTGTGTTACCACAATATATTTCCTAAAATGTCCCATTTTAAAGACAAATACTCTAAGACATGCAAAAAACAGAAAACTGTGACCATACACAGAAAAAAGGCAAACATCGAAACTGCTTTTGAAGTGGCCCAGATGTTGTAATTAGCCAACAAAGACTTCAAAGCAGTCATTATAACAGTAAATATATTTAAAGAATTAAAAGAAACGATGTCTAAAGAACTGAAAGAAGGTATGGTGACAAAATCTCATGAAATAGAAAATGTCAATAAATATTTCTAAAAAGTGTTTATAAAAAGAACCAAATGGAAATTCTTTGATGAAAAGTACAATAATCAAAATGAACATATACTTGATAACTTCAGCATTGATATGAATTAGCACAAGAAAGAATCAGCAAAACAGCAGCTCAAAAAAGATTTGGTAATCTGAAGAACAGAGAGGAAAAAGAATGAAAAAAAAAAGAAAAAGAACAGAGCCACAGAGAAATGTGAGGCAGCAATAAGCACATCAACCATAAATGAAGTAAAATAATTGAATTTTATTTTAAAAAGAATTTCAGTATTTAAAAATGTCTTCAGTGTTATTATTGTTACTATTCTAGATGCTGATTTAAATATGAAAGGCAGAATTACACATATGAAAGAAACAGAACAACTTTTTGGGTTACACAAAGTAGAAGATGTATCAAAGAGAATGTTTAGATTTTGTTAATAATATTTTCGGAAAGATAATAAAATAATTTTCATGTGTCAGCAAGAAACAAAGGCTATCTTTAGTCTGCTCATACTGTAGTTCTGTTTCCCCCAAGCTCTTTAGAGAAAGACAGAGAAGAAATATTACTTCATACCCTGAATGAGGTGGAATTATGTAAGCTAATGTAATAGAATTCCTCAGGTTGTAAAAAATGCACGATCACATTTTGGAAAAACCCACTTAGGAGACAATGTTTCTCAGTGTCCCTGCACCATGTCAAAAATAGCAAGAACAGCAAATACCAGCCCTCCAGGTGATTCTAATAATCAGCAGTACCAGAATTCTGATCAAATGTTTAATTCTGACCTTAAGGAATACTAAGCCCCTAACTACCGAGTTATACCAAGTTTCGGTGTTGGATAAAACTAATGGCTACTAAGACACAGTTCTTGTGTGCATGGTTATTTTGTTTTGTTTTGCTTTGCTTTAAGTTAACCAAACTTACTGTCTAGACTGTTT
The DNA here is from genome assembly GCF_057876585.1 of Rhinolophus sinicus. Taxonomy (NCBI): domain Eukaryota; kingdom Metazoa; phylum Chordata; class Mammalia; order Chiroptera; family Rhinolophidae; genus Rhinolophus; species Rhinolophus sinicus. The sequence continues at coordinate 173,007,529 of NC_142517.1, read as the reverse complement.
GAAATTATAGGCAAACTAGAACTTTCTAAAAATAGTCACAAAAAAGTTTCACATACTCATGTTTCGAAGTCAATGAAAATGCTGCTTAACTCACACCACCATTTCTTGAATTGCTCTCATAAAATATTTACAGGCTTTATTTGGAAGTAGTCATTGCTTCTAAGAAGGGAGGCTATTTTTCTAGCTGTAGTTATGCATGCTCGCATAGCAACATCACTGCAGTTGCCTCCATTCTGGAAATAATTTACTGTTATTGTTAACTTTCATTAAGGAAGAAAATAAAAAATATGCATTTACACCACGGTGGTGTAAAAAGAAAATCAACAACAAAAAAATTTGAGCTTGAATACTGGTTCTGAGACAGGTTAGTTAGTATGTCGTTAGGTAGACAGGAAGGTCCCTGGTGGACTAAACAAAAAAGCAGCCATATACTGAAACTCCAGGTCCTGGAATGTCTCTCACTCCAGCACAGGGACATGAGACCGAACCTTGAGGTTAATAAATTATCTCAAATCCCTCTGGCCCAACAAAGGAGCAGATCTGATAGATAGGAATGGGTTATTTCGTTAATCCCTTCAGGATGGGCAAACAGGACAAACCTAAAAGATGAATTCCATTAGAAGGCTCCAGCCCCCTTCCCCAAGCAGGCAAGGGAAGGTATAAAAGTAAAAACCTTTGCCTCAGTCACTGGGCACCCCCATTCGGGACCCCCTCCTGCTTGGGATCTGCAACTTCTTCTCCTGCTTCTAATAAACTATCTTCCTTTACAACTCTTTGCCTCTCCCTGGTCCATGTGTCCATTCTTAGGCTTCACGAGACACAATCCCAGCCCACAACCAGACACTGTCGACAGATCCCACATCATTTACATCATTTTGGGACTCACAGAGAAATACTTCTACTTCAATTCTACCATTTACAAGCTGATTGATCTTAAGGCAATTTAATTAATCTTTTTAAATCCCAGTTTTCTCACGTGTGAAATGCAAAAATTAAATGTAAAGCATTATTGAGAAACAAACAAACAAAAAAGATAAAAGTAAAACATCTATCAATGGTTTGCAAATACAGCCTCCATCAGCGTGCATGAAGGAGAAAGCTCTAGAGCCATAATTTGGAAAAAACACTGAATTAATAATTCTGACAAATTGCTGGAGGCAGAGTGCCCATTAGAGAGTGAGACCGGCACAGGAGCTTCTCACTTGCAACTGGGAAAATCAGTGAAACCAAAAGCTGGTTCTTTGAAAATACCAACACATTTGATAAATCTCTAGCCATATTAACGAAGACAAAAAGAGAAACCACACAATTACTAATATCAGAAATGAAAGAGGGGTCATCACTGCTGACTCCATGACATTAAAGGATAATTTTAAAAAATAGTATGAACAACTCTATAGCCACAAATTTGATAATTTAGATGAAATGAACTGATTCCTTGAAAGACACAAAACACAAAAAGCTTATGCAAGGAAAAGGAGATATTCTGCATAGGATTGTATCTACTAAAATTATTTCATTAATAACCTTCCAAAAAGGAAAATGCCAAGCCTAAATGATTTCCCTGGTGAATTCTACCAAATACTTAAAGAAGAAATGAAACCATTTCTGAAGTCCAGAAAAATAGGAGTTACATATCTACATTTCATTATTTATTGAAGTAAACAATAGAGAAGTGAGTAGATTTAAACAAGGATGAGTTTTCTGGGAAAAGCCATGTATACCCACATTTGATTAAATCTGGATTCTTCAGACTTTTCAATATGGAAACACTGTACTTTTCAATTAATTTGGGCACAAGAGAAGAAAACAAAGATATTAGACCAAACAGAAGAAAAGCTACTAATAGATGTTATACGTGAAACCAGATGGCAGTGAAAGATTGGTGTAGAGCTTAGTGGGAAAATGGAGCTACAGTTAGTGATGAAAGAAAAGAGATAGATCCATGGTTAAGTGAGAAACACTGAAGCTGGTTTTCTAGCACAGGAAAAAATATTAACAGTTATGCTGTTAGCGTTGAGTATTCTGTGCAGGAAATGGCATAAATGATCACTAATTGTTGAGGAGTATAAAAGAATAACAGTAACCTATAAAATGTTTTTGGATGAAACTAATACACCTTCAGAAATACCACTGGGAACCAAGGTATAATGACATGGAAAATTTGCAAAAGGAATTTGCAAAAGGTGTTACCAAATGTGATGCATATTCAGTTTTATTCTACAAAATCACTAGCCATTAGAAGCCTATTTAGCAAGGATTCAGACCCTCTCAAACTAATATTATTATTCATCAAGTCCAGTACTGGATATCCATAACTTATAAAAGTATTTTACTATTTAAAAGAATCATTTCACATTTTTTTTTCACTTGGAGCATCCTATCTGGGTCCTGGAATCCTGGGAAAGATATTGTGAGAGAAGTAATTGCCTGACCACCAGCTCTCTACCCAACTTCAACGCTGAGCAAGGAAGAGATTTTGAGAGTACCCTCCTATATCACCAAAACTGGGACATACCAATATCATTTGCATCTGACACTTATCACCCCATCACCCTAGTGACATTCCATATAACTTGAATCTAATTATAGGACAAATCCCAACTGAGCAAAAATTTACAAAATGCCTGTCTTCCACTTTTCAAAAATTGTAAGGCCAAGAAGATTAGGAAAATCTAAGATATTACTTCATATTAAAGAAGGTTACACAAATGTGACAACAAATAAACTGTGCAGTCACAGATTGGTTCTTGGAAAAAACAGTTATAAAGGATGTCATTGAGACAACTGATGACATTTGAATAGGGAATGTGGATTATACCATGACAATATATTAATGCTAAAATTTCCTGATTTGATCACTGTACTGGGGTGATGTGAGAGAATTTCTTCTTTTGTCAATAAAATAATACATACTGAAATATTTAGTGGCAAAGCAGCACAATATCTCCACTTTTTCTCAAATGTTCAGAAAAAGTTCTATCTATGTGTATGCACATAAGCAAATGGGGCAAAATGTCAACAAATTATGAGTCTAATAGGGCTTGTATTATTCTAGTACTTTTCTGTTGAAATTATGTAAAAATAAAAATGTAAAGAAATGAACTTCAGCAATATATATTTTAACAACCATGGGAATAATATGGTAAAAACAATATCAGTTTTCAATAATTAAGGTCATTTTTTTTTTTTTCAAAATAAGATTTGTTCATGAAAGAGAGGGAACAAAATTGGGAAACTTTTAAAACCTAGCCTAATTTTTGTTAACAATGAAATGCCAATAAGAAGCTTATATATTTTTTCAGTTTTACAATGATTTGCTCTTATTTCCTGTCTACACTGAATTAATATGTAAATGTTAATATAAGTCAAGGATTTTAATTTTTATTGTCTCTTTCACTAAAGTTTCATATTTACTACTCACACTTTCTTTTTCCTTTTATCCACGGTGATTTTTTTTTGGCAATTTACTTCTTTATTATTCATTTACTTCTTTATAATTCATTATCAATGCATGAAAACACATAGGTTTTAATAAGCCATTGAATTTAATTTTTAGATGTTTGGCTTAGTTTAAAAGTAAATTCTTTTTTGTTTTTCTATGAATATACTTATTAAATTGCCTGTTGTAGGTTGATTTGTTTTCTCCAAAAAGACATATTGAAGTCCTAACCCCAGGTACCTTTGAATGTGACCTTATTTGGAAATAATGTCTTTGTAGATGTAATCAAGGAAGATGAAGTCATACTGAATTAGGATGGGCCTTAATCCAGTGGCTGGTATCCTTGTGCAGAAAGAGCTATTCAGTGATATGGTGGAGAAACACAAAAAGAATGCCATGTGACAATGGAGGTAGAGATTGGAGTGATGCATCTACAAACTAAGGAATAGCAAGTATTGCTGGCAACCACCTAACACTAGGAAGACACAAGGAAGGGTTTGTCTCTAACATTTTCAAAGGTGGCATGAGCCTGTCAGCACCTTGATTTCAGACTTCCAGCTTCCAGGACCATGACAGAATCAATTTCTGTTGTTTGAAGCAACCCATTCTGTAGTAATTTCTTACAGTAAGCCTAGGAAAATAAAACAGTGTTGTGATACAAAATAAATACTATTAATATATTGGTCTGTATTTTCAATTTCCTTTAAAAAATGTACAAGTAATTTTAACAATAACTAAGTTACTTAAGCTAAACTCCCTTTTATCAGTATCTGCTTTAAGGACAAATTCTGTTGTCTTTTTTATTATGCTTGTTACAATGATTAACACAGTCATGGAACTTCCCATATATACATCTCATATCAATTGCTTGGGATAATTACTACATCAAATAAACTGCTTATTATTATAGAATTGCATGTATTTTGCCAAACTGTCTGCAGCAGCATAAAATGTGTCCGTTTCCATACAAAGTGCCACACTGGACGTGATCAGTCTTCTGCATCTCTGCCAATCTGAGAGTTGAAAAGCAAACTTATGGATATTGAATTTGCATTTATTTAATTATTATGAAGTTTCACTTTTTGAGATATGTTTTCTGTACGTTTATAATTATTATAGTGTTTCCTACCAGTCTCTCTCCTCTCTCTCTCTCTCTCTCTCTCTCTCTCTCTCTCTCTCTCTCTCTCTCTCTCTCTCTCATATATTCTTTTTTTTTTTCCAGTTGGGTTGCTTATTTTTGCCAACATCTTGTATTCTAGATTCTTCAGTCCTGAATCTCTATCCTTGTGATCACAGGCAAAAGAAGAATATGTGTAGATGATTGAGCTATTTAGACCAGAGTCAGAACACAGGGACTGGCATTGGTATTGTTAGATACTTCCTTTGCTGGTGAATTGAATTAAACTATGTTATAGGAACAGCTTTTATCATCTTGGTTCCAGAGACTGAAAACACTCTTGCAATATAACTCAATTATGTCCATTTGTTCCTGGATACACACTGGGTTTTCTTTGAATTACAGAGTGATAAGCAGGGAGGGAACCCTAAGACTCCTCATTTCTCATGGATGGAGGTGGATTTAACATTTCCTTTGGATAAATTTTTGATAAGAAAATTAACTAGCTTTCCTGTAGATTCTCCTTTTTTAAATTAATAAAACATTAGTTAATAACCTCTGTTCAATTTTCTCTTATTACTTGTAGCGGGCCAGCCGCCACGAGTCGAACGGTTCCTGACAAGGGGAGTGGGAATGAAAAAAGGCACTCACACTTTGATGATGGCGATCGCGGACCCCAGTGTTCCTGGAGACGCTGAGTTTATTTTGTCCCCAGAATTTATACCTTCTGTGGACGTGCAGTTTAACAAGTACAAAAATGCATTACCTAGTTAACAGTAAAACTTTAACTTTAACACAGGAGACACAAAATTTACTGAAACTCCCAAATGTAATTATCTTATCAATAGCCCTGATAGGCATCAGCCTTCTGTTCTGGGAACTGGCCACTCCCACCACATTCCTGAGCAGCATGCAAGCACTCTGCAGATGCAGGCAGAGACAATTGCCTCAGGGGGAGGAAATAGGTTAAGTATAAACTGAGCCATTCTGTTAAGGCTTTAAAGTTAACTGCAACCATGGCTCCCCACAATTACTAAAGATTAACCAAATAAAGTTGGAGGGTGCTGATTTAAAATTAGAAAATATTGGTGCTTTAATAACAGTGCTCCGTTATTTAAGGGACTCCTTTGGATTACAAATGTTTATGAGCACAGCTCTTCTTTTTTCTTCTTTGCTTCATTTGGTGCCTCCTCCACACTTTAGAAGGTTACCTGGTCCTGTTCATTTCACAGCAAATCTAGCAGAACCGATGAGGTCCAAAATAGGCAAGAAGTCAGGATTCAGGTATCTACGGCTGAGCAATCTTTCTATGATCATTATAAATTCATCATCCCTACTGAACATATGCAATTGCTAAATGTAGCTGTTTCCGTTCATATCCTTAATTTTTAAGTACTTAAATAAAATACTGACTTTCACAGAAATAGTCTCTGTCACAAAATACCTAGACTATATAGGGAAATGTAAGGACCGAAAAGATAAGGATGGGGCATTGGAGAATGAGGTTCCTTTGGGGATATCAAAGAAAGCACATTTTGTGTTTTGTCTAGCTCCTCTGTGCACTTTTGAGAAAGCCTTTTAAATGGGATATTTGCTTAAGACATTTTGTTTGCTTAAGACAAAACTATGTGGGAGCTTCTTGTAACTATGTTGGGCACCCTAACTATTCCAAAATGCCAGATAATTCACTACTTTCTACTATTTGTCTCTCTCCCATTTCTGTAAATAGTATAAATCCTTGTACTGATTAAAATGTTCTCTCATTTATTTATTTAATTTTATATAAAATATCAAATTTATTTATTTAATTTGACATAAAATAAAACCGGGTCTCTCATAAGACCAGGTCTTATATGATATAAGACTTGGTATCATATCATATCATATCATATCATATCATATCATATCATATCATATCATATCATTATATATTATACCGGGTCTTATAGTAAAACAAGACCAGGTCTTATATTAATTGTTGCTCCAAAAGATGCATTAGAGCTGATAGTCCAGCTAGGTCTTATTTTCGGGAAAACATGGTAGTGCTCAAGCTTTGTAAATGCAAACCAACACGTATTCGTGTCTTCCAGTAAAATGTTATGCCTTTTCCAACCTCACATGAAATAAGACCTCTTCCTTTCCCCCTTCTTAGTGCTCTGAGATAGACTTCATAATGTCTATTTATTTAGCCTTTTCTAGTTTCCAATCTAAAAATTATACAAATGGAAAATCTGAAGTTGTACAACATATACACATTCTGACCAATGGCCCTTTTGAAAGAGTATGGAGCACTTCACATGGTTTTAGATACATGTAAGACAATTTATATTGTTTTTGTTTTTATAATATAATGCAACATTACTGATTTACTGTTAAAGATGATTATATGAGTAGAAGGGAGTTTTAACAACCATGTCCATTGAATATCATCACTGACAAGAAATTCACTACCTCAACAGTAACCCATTTAACTTTCAAATGTTTTGGTTGATATAGTTCTGATAAGCCTTTTCTTGTATCAAGTCTTATTCTATAAATTAAAACAATAATATTCACATTCTTACCCTTTTAAAAACTACTTTGTCAATTAATGATTTTGGTCACTTTCAGAAATCACTCTTATTGACCTCATTCCTTTAAAAATGTAGTTTCCAGAGCAAATGCAATACAAGTAGTGCAATCAAGGCAACTTTGAGTTTCTTGGATTCAGTCAAGTCTGGCTAATTTAAAGAAAAAACAAAATCAGTTGTACATACAAAGTAAAAAAAAGTTTGCATGGCTTACAAAGTAAAAAAGCTTGTATGGCTCCAGATAACAAGGCAATAGGAATTGGAGTGTGTTTAGCAGTTGTCATTAGAATAACTCAGCTCCTTGGGTCACTCAGCTCAAGATTCAGTTTCAAAGGTTGATGGGCTTATCTGCATTCACTTGCCAATCCCCTTAGTTTGGTGAAGTAGGTAAGCAAAGCATTTTGGTAAAAATTATCATTGAGATCATTAGGAAAAAGTCTTACCACCAGAGGGTATAATTACTAAAGGAGAGGAAAGAAATGTTATCTTGGTGAAAACAACCAAGGCCTGATTCAGCAGACCCACAACCCTCCAGCTTTTTTGCCTGTCACTGCGTGCCAAAATCAGTACGGCCTTCTGAACAGACCCAGTTGTCTTCACAACTGGGAGAAGACGATACAAGAGTGCTGTTTTGAACTTCACATATAAGCTGGGTTTTCTAATCCCCATTTGACCTCTATCAGCTTTTTACCAGTAAGAATACTAAAGAAAGAGAAATTGATAAACAAATAAATATGAACACACATACACACATACACATATTGAGCATCTAGTTGGCAGAGAACTGTTATTTCATTACTCTTCGTGCTTTTCTCTATTTTATAAATCATTTTCGATAGATAATGTACTTTTAAACTTTTATACACTATGGCATAGGAAAGCATTAACTAAACTAGCTTTTATATATGTGCACATGTACACATACTATACATTATTCCCAGAGACGTGAATACGTATAAAATAAAAGGGATCCCATCACTAAAAACATTTTTGATGCACGGTATATTCTGGCACCATCTGGAGATGGACAATTTGTATTAACATATTAAAGATTTTGTGTGTCCCTGATGTCAAACTTTGCAGGTCAGATAGAATTGAAATTAACTCTACATGTTTTTTAATGTATGTGACTTTTGCCTATTTATGCCATCTTTTTAAACTTCAATTTTCTCAACAATTAAGAGCAGCAAACCTTCAGTTCACTCTTTATTTTTCTTCTTTTTTAATTAAATTTGTTAGGGTGACATTTGTAAAATTATGTAGATTTCAAGTGTACAATTCTGAAACACATCGTCTATATATCACATCGCTTGTTCACCATCCAGAATCAGTTCTTCCATCTCCATATATTTGACCTACTTTAAAACCTTCAGTTTAAATAAATGATGAGCATAAATTTAAATATTTGGACCTGGGTTTATACCTTAATTCTTAATCTTCATCTCTTTATGATTAACCTTTCTACACTTTAATTTTCTGCATGTACAAAACTTAGATGATAGTATAAAGCAATTCTTAGAGTGTTAGAAGGATTAAATTAAATAATAATTATGTACAGATCTTAACACAGTGTCTGGCACACAATGATTATTATTTGGTGATTATTATCACTGTCATTTTCATTGCTCTATTTGAGGTACCAAGTAGATAATATATGTAAGCTCTTAGCAGGGTGAATAATATAGCAAATGTTTATTAGGGGCTATTGATGTAGTGGAGGCAGCAGAAAGGGGGAGAAAGAGGTAATGTTGGAGATGCTTCATTTACAGAAATATTTCCAGATTAAACATTCACAATCATCCTGCATTTCACAGAACTTTGTGGACATTATTACATATATATGTAATATATGTTATTTTATATATATATATATATATATATATATATATATATATATATATATATATATATATATATATATATATATATAATATACCCTATATATTTTGTATATATGCTAGAATACATCCCAAGCTTTTATGTTGGGGGGAGAAGCTTGACAGAAAATATCTTCATCCACCTCTGTGTGAATATGCCATGGCCTTCTGCTTAGAACCCGTCCTTGTTAGGTCCCTCACCTTTCTAGGGGATGCTAATTTTTCCTTCTGTTTCATTGATTGTTGCAGCATATGGTCCTGTGCAATCTGGCAGCAGAGAACTTTTATGTTCCAAGTTCTTATTAGGGAGTGTGACCTTGACAGCAAGGATTGATAAAAGTTACCTTGAAAGAAACATTATGTTCAATTCTCTTCAGTGACATATTTAAATTTCTCTCTAGATAAACCAAAAAAGCTTATATTTTCAATTTTATCATGGGATTTTACTTAATGCCCCCCAATATCCCTTCCATATAGTTTTCTTTTTGTTTGTGTTAATGAATTGAGCTGTGTTTTTCTTATTAAAAACATATATTTAGGTGAACCTTTCCTGAACATTTATTTTTAATTGCAGTGTTTTAGTCCATTTACATTTTCTGTAACTACTAATACAATTGGGTGCACCTCTAGTATCTTACGATTTGTTTTCTATTTTTCCCATCTGTTCTTTCTTTGTTTTCTTCTTCCTTTCCATTCATGTGTTATTTTTACATAGTATTTTATTTTCCCTCCTTTTCTAAATAATTTGTTTAGAAAAAGATTCAAATCTAATATATATGAATACTCTGTTCACATATACACAAAAGAAGAATATTCAAACTCTTCAACTCCGTTTAATGCTTTCCCATATTTTGTCCTAATATTTCTGTATACCTTATCTCTTTATATCTTTTAACCTGCATATGACATTGTGTTATTTGCATTTACCCACATTTTTAATTTTTGGTTCCATTCTCTTCTCTTTATCCCTATAGAAATACATGTTTTCATCTGTAAATATTTAGTATTTCCTTTAATTTAGGTTCACTGGTGATCATTTTTTTCAATTTTTGATTGCCTAAAATAGTCCCTATTTTGCCTTAAGTTATGAAAGATAATTTTTGGTCTATACAGAAGTCTATGTTGGAAGTTATGTTCTTTCCCAATTTGAAGTGATCATTCTATTTTATGTTTGTTTCCATGACTTATTTTGAGAAATAATCTGTCAGTGTTAATGATGATCCTTTGAAGCTTAGATGTTCTTATATTTCATACTCTTTTTAAGATGATCTCTGCCTTTGGTTTTCAGCCACTTTACTATAAAGTACCTAAGTATATTTAATTGTCTAGGTATATTCTAGGTGGATTTAGACTTCTTGGTGTTCATATCATTTCTTGATATCTACCATCAGTTTTGGAAAACTCTGATTATATATTTACACAGTGCTTTGTCCAATTCTGTATATCTTCTTTTCTGGCCCTCAAGTTAAATTAAAATGAAGTTTCTATCTCAATTTCTGTCCTGAAAATGAAACAAATACCAGACACATTAGTTTTTTACCTGGCAAACTGTTCTTAACATTTGTAATATATTTTAGTTCCTTTAGTACTAAAATTACTGTCAAAGGAACTTGTACAATTTGATGTAACCAGACTTTCCTTTCTATTCCAGTTAACTGCTCCTATCTTACATCTTCTGAATTTGACCTTCTAAAATCCAAACTCACCAGAACATACCATGTAGAAGTCTGATGGTGTGTACTGCTGTTCACCTCTCTTTTCCATTCTTGATAACATTTGTGAATATTCAACATATTTTGATTCAAATAATTTTCAACGACTAAGTGTCAGGCACTATTCTAAGTCTTGATGTTTACATTTTAGTGATTATATGGTCAGAATATAAATTTGATTCTCACAAGCATACAGGGTGAATGTCACTCAGAAGTGAAAGGAGAACAAACTCACAGCCTCTAATGTTAAGAAACTCATAATATATCTGAGAAAGACTATATAGAGTTTATTGGAATTCTTAGATATTTATTGAGAAAGTTACAATGGGAATAAGGAAGATGCAGAGACTAATTGGATTTTAGAAAACAAGGAAGACTAGGGGTAAAAATATTAGAAGTCTTGAAGGAAAAAAAAATTGCCAAACATAAGTTAAAGTAGGAAGATATTCCAGGCTGAGGAAATTTCTAAAGGAACATAACTGTAACAAAGAAGTGCATGTTTAGAAAATTGCAAATACAAAATGCCAGGACCAAGAGATTTATGAATTTTGTGTATGCATATGTGTGTGGGGGAGTTGGTAGTATATATGTATGCTTATATCGATTGGATGGGGCTCTGGAGTAAGTAAGAGATTCAAGTGAAGTAGTAGGCAAGACCATACCATTAAGTACCTGAAGTGTTTCGCTAAGAGCTTCAGACTATCTTGCAAGTGAGGGGAAGACTGAGAAATTTTAAGGAAAAACGTCACAAATTAATGTTTTTAGGAATGCAAAATTTTCATTGATGAGATAAATTTAATTTTTTTTTCTCAAAAACCTTACAACGTTCCGTCCTCAAGTTTATTGTGCAGGCTTGACAATGATAAATATTACCTTTCACAGATATTTCAGACAGTTGAATGATATGATTAGAATCTCTATTTCCACCACTTTCACATCACCAACCAGCACTTCCTTTTTTGTGATAATTGTTCATAGGAGCAGATTCCTTAACTCTTGGTCCTTTTCAGAGATAAAATTCTCAGCAAAGAAATGCTAGTATTTATCAGATTTTCTATTTTAAGTGGAATGAGAATTGTAGCACTTATCTAGATTAAAGGTCTTATATAAAGTATAAGGGCACTGGTATAAGGTGTTTTTTAGCGATGTGTTATTAATGATAGTTTATGTATGGGTTTGAGAGTTACATACAGTAAAATAATTTACAGTGACTAAAGATTATTCCTCCAATTATATCAGTTTATTCATAGTCACAAAGGTTAATAATTATAGTAGAAAACTAGCAAGCTGGGAATTGCATAATACCTGCAGCCAGTTTTATCCAGATCTTAACCAGACCCAGAGTAATTCATCATTAGCAGATGAAATGAATACAAATCATTAAATTGCTTAATTTACCAAGAGCATTTTGTGGGGTTTATTAAAATATGAAAGGTTTTCTCATTCCCTCACTACTTACATATATTAGTTCTCAGTTTATTAAAAGGTAGAGCTTTCCCTTCTTTGCATTTATTTATTCAACAATTCTTAAATCATTTTATGTGCTATAATCTGTTACTATCATTATATGCTTTGATACTCAAAATACTCATAACTTGGTCATTGAAAGGTCCTTAAAGGTAGCTGTTGTGTCCTTTTAATAGTCCTCCATCATTCTTTGAGCATTTCATTATTTCTGGAATAGCAAGATATTTCAAAGTCTATGAATACTTTCCCAGAAACAACACTGAAATCAACAATTTGGCCAAGAAATAAGCTTACTTTTAGTTGATTTAGAAATTAAATATGGGTTATCTGTGCTACATTTACTCATCACTATAGGGGTGCCACTGAGTTGAGACCCTCTAAGAGGACTGAGCCAAGAAATATATGCGTACATGTGTACGTGTGTATATGCACAAGTACATCCACCCCCACACAGGGTACATTTGATTCTCCTCCCTCTCTGCATTTGTAATTTTCTTCTCTGAAATAAGAAGCATCGATCCTATTATACATGATACCTTTACTGGTTTTTCAATCCTAGAATGCTCATAGTTTCAGAATTGTCTACTCACACTTCTATGAAAAACGAACCTACTAACTAGAGTTCAATATTTGCTTCAATTTTTGTAAATATTTAACCTGCAAGTATATTGTCAAATGCTATTCGACAACTTCCATAGGAATAATTCTTTCACATAAAAAATGTGATGCTAAAATAAAATTTTGATGACAAGCAGTATATTTACATAACCTAAAGTATCTTCCTTCAGGACACTTATTACCTACAAAGGGAAAAATAGTAACATAAAGTAGAGAATCCTGGAAGACACCACTTTAAATATAACCAAATGATCAAAATAATAGCTACTACTAATAAGATAGACATGCACTTCTGATATGATACTCTGGGGAGCACAATGGATCACATATGTGGTATTTATGCCAAAAATAAAAAATAAAAATATACATCACCAGAATCAAATCGTGAGGAATATCTAGACAGAGCAAAACTGAAGAACAATGTACAAGATAAATTTTCTTTACTTTTCAAAGAGTCAGGGTCATGGAAAACAAGAAATCTTAAGGTACTGTTGTATAGTTTAAGTGATAACAAAAAGAATAATAAAAAGGAAGGAAAGAAGGAGAAAGAAGGGAGGGAGAGAGGGACAGTGGGGAAAAAAGAGAAGAAAAAAGAAGAGAGAGAGAAAGATGAAGGAAAAGAAAACCTAAAATTAAATGCAATGAAAAATCCTGGATTGGTCCAAGACAACGCTATTTTTTTTTTCTTTTAACAAAATACATTAGCAGGACAATCGGAAAACCTGAATAATGTCTGTATGTATGTATATTAGACAATACTTTGTATCCATGTTAGTTTCCTGATTTTGAAAATTGCACAGTGGTTATGTAGAAGAATGCTCTGTTTACAGCATATATACACTGAAGAGTTTAGGAGTAAAGGAGCATAGCTACAACTTACTTTCAAAAGTTCCCCCAAAATTGTAAATAACAAGAGAGGTAGAAAAAAATGATAAAGCAAATGGAATAAAATATTAACATTTGGGTAATCTGGGTTGATGGCTTTAAAAATGTGTGCACACTTGATACTTCTCCCTTCAAGAAGTGAAGGGCAAGTCCTCTACCCTGGAGTTTTGGCTGGATTTAGTAACTTGCTTCTATCAAAAAGAATAAGACTGAAATGGTAGAGTATAAACTTGAGATTATGTCATAAAAGGCATTTCTCTCCCCCACACCCATCCCCACTCTCTCTCTGCAAAGCTAGCTGCTGTGTCATGTGAACAGCCCTAAGGAAAAGCCTACATGTTCAGACAAGTCTAAGGCCTCTTGTCAACAACGGTGAGTTCTTGAAAGTGGATTGTCCAACCCCTTCTGATCACTGCAGCCAGTCAACAACCTGATTACAACCCCATGAGAAATTCTAAACCTCAATCACTGTGCTAAAGTGCTACCAGAGTCCTGACACTCAGACACTGTGAAATAAATGTTTCCTGTTTCAAGGTGCTAAATTTGGGGGTTGATAAACAATATTAGCTAGTTAATATAATCTATAATTTACAGAAATTCTTGGAGCAATTTTATATATTTTTATGTAAGCCTGAAAATATTTCAAAATAAAATATTTTTCAAAATCTGGAAGATTATTATACATTACAGATTTTCCACTCACTATGTCCTGGTGGGAGAAATAACTTACTGTGCATCTAAAGACCTGCAGCTTCTGCCATTCTTTTCTCAGCAATATTTAGACCACCACCAAAGATTGTCATTTCACACAGTCTTCCCCCTCATTCAGATATGTATATACACACATTTATTTCAGTGTGTAAGAATGAAGAAAATACCATAGACTTTAATTTGGGGGATTTCACTTATTATTTTCAAATGTATGGGAAGCAATTTTATTCCCCCCGTACTTTAAATAGTTTACTCTGTACATGAAGCAAATTATTTTCTCCTGAGCAATGACATAGGTAAAAATGGACCTTGAGACAAATTCTAACACAATCTCTGCCTTGCCAACAGAGAATAACCAAAAGAGAAAACTTCATTTTTTATGGATTAAGCAAGGGCTAAATTCTTAAAGAAGAGAAAGGAGAAATTTTGATTTTGTTTAATGATTCTTCAATGGTGGGAGAAAGGATCAGCTGTTTGTTTTATCAATACTCATGGGTAAGCTCTTTCACTCATGTAACTTTCAGTCACACTTTGAATAAGAAAGGATAAAAAAAATTGTACTGCATTCAATGTTTCTTCAGTAGAGTTTTTACATAGATTTATTGAAATATGAAACAGAACTTATATTGTTAAAAAGATACATTGAGTTCCCTGACGTATACTCCTATATGTCACACACCACATACACACACACATACACACTCATATATATATACATATATACACATATACACATACACATAATGTTTTATATATAAAATATATTTACATATAAAATATATACACAGATGTATGTATGCATGTATGTATACATACATGTGTATGTGTATTATGTATGTATACACACATACATACAGACTCTGTCAAATATGGACTTTATGTCAACATACAACTTTTATTTTTTTGACTGCATACCTTCTATCTATCCTTCAGGACTTATTTCAAATGTGGAAATATTACTTAACATTCCCAGGTGACTAAGATCCCGCTTGCTGCTAACTCATCTAGTTGCCTCTATACTTAAAAAAATTATGTCACTCTTCTGACATCAGCTTGTATTCAGGAATCTCTCACAGTGCATTTCTATGATGTTATATGCTCAATAAAAAGTAGTGCACACATGATTTAAACTGTTGTAATCCCAAGCACCTTTACATGCCAAGTCTCTTGCTTTTAACTGGAATACAAAATTCAGAAATTACTAAAAAAATTAAATTTATTACTTTAATTTTGGAAAAGATTCTCTTGCCATTTAAGACTCAAATTAAATATTCACAGCATTCCTTAATTTATTCTACACATACTAGTTTGACAGTTTTCAACTTGAGATCAATTTGTTTTAAAATAATATATAAGACATTTCAATGTAAATAAATTATTTTGCAGTAAATAAATGGAAAAGAATATTTACATTTTCTTGAAATAATTTCACAATTGTTTTATGGCCATAAATTGTAAATGCTTTTTTAAAAAACTTTATACTATTGTGATATATTATTACTTCCTTTTACTGTTTTATTGAATCCTGGAACCCTTTAATTTGCTTCTGCTATCCTTCACATTTTTGTAGTTTTTCTTTCTGCCCTTTACCACTTACAGTAAAATCAATTCAATTACTTGAAAAACAAAATTGTGGACAGCAGCTTATTAAGAGAAAGGACAGAGCAATGGTTTTTGATGCTAACCCACCTACTGTTAACTCAAAAAGCTCAGAGGTTGAAAGAGAAACATTTCTTTTCCTTACTCCTATTTATCATCTTTAGAGTTTATTGGTTTGGAAGTAACTTGAATACTTTAAACTTTATGTTAGCCGTAGGAATTTTAAAATAAATATAGTTATGAATATCTTCATTGCAGTCTCAGAAAAAAGTGGCTCCTATTTGGCTTAGTAGTAAGACTGTGTAGAAGTAAAATTCCAATTTAACTTCTATGTTTCATATAACTACCTTAACAATCTGCTTAACTTCATTTCTTACCCTAATTTATCTTCAATTATAACACATTACATAGCACTGGTAATCTCTTTAATCCCAGGCAAACAAATTTCCTTTAATTTCACCTACAATATAGCCATATGATCTCATTGACCTTCATCAAGAGAAAAAACTAGGCCATATTTCTCATCATTAGCTTGTTTGTAAGAATCAGTAGACTTATTTCCAGGCTTTTACCCTATGATTCAGTCAACCCTAAAAATTTGACCCATAAGAAAGGAAAATAAGTTCTAAAATATCAAGACTCATAGCAATTTAACTGCTTGTAAACAATATTTTACTAGAATACATTTAGTATGACATCAGTTATGTTAACCTCATTTGTGTCCTCCTGAAAGCACAATTTGCAACACCTCTTTTTTAATCAGGTTTTAGAACTTACTTAGCAATAAACTTTAGTGTATAGACATATCGGTACTACTCCTCAAAAACTTAATTAAAAATAGTTTTCATCTAACTTTCCAAACACGTCTCTAAATAAAAGATATAAATTGACCATTAAATTATTGTTTCAACTAATATTTGAGGTATTTAGAAGTATTTGCTTGGTATTAACTCCATTGAAGGTTTTAAAAATTGATGAATATAGTTATTGTTCTAGGTTTGACTTTCACAAACATCTGTTTAAGAAAGTTTAAAAATATATATGTGGATTCATCTTGCCTATTGAAACAAAATGGCAGTGCAGTGATGGCATAGATTCTGAATGTTTCCCAACATAAAAGAAACCATAATAGTAAAATAAAATACACATATGCATGCATGCATGCACACAAACACACACACAGACACACACACGTTTCAATAAACCTGAAAAATAAGGTGTCTCTATAAACCTACAAAAGTGAATAAATGTCACCATACCACCAATACTGAAAAGACCCATGTTAGATCAAAATCTATGTTAGATATTTCAGGTAAAAGAAAAAGTCTGACAGCTTACAAACCAGAGAACTCAGAAATAATCAATAGGAATTTTTTCCTATGCTAAATTGAGAACTGCTTCCCAAAAGAATGTGACAAAAGGGGAAAGATTTCACAGACTTCAATTTTGCTTTGACTGCAAACAGATTACAGAAAGATCAGCGTATGCTCAGGCGGCTCAAAATCCAAGGATCTCAGATGT
Organism: Rhinolophus sinicus; assembly: GCF_057876585.1. Taxonomy (NCBI): domain Eukaryota; kingdom Metazoa; phylum Chordata; class Mammalia; order Chiroptera; family Rhinolophidae; genus Rhinolophus; species Rhinolophus sinicus. The sequence continues at coordinate 172,990,010 of NC_142517.1, read as the reverse complement.
ACAAAATAAAAGATTAATTGAAAGTATTTTGGAATGTTCCTGAACAACACTGAGAAAAAAAACACCTATTGGTAAGAAAACCCAAACTGAGAACAGAAACCCTAGAATAAAGGAAAAGAAAGTTTCAGATCTATATTATATGCATATATATGTGTGTGTATAGGGTACACACACACACCCTGTAAGTAACTAAACTAAGTAATTTTGTTTAAGAAATTAAAAATAAAGTCATATTCTAAAATTATTTCTCTGCCTTACACACACACACACTAATATATATGTATGTATATGTGTGTGTGTGCATATACGTATATATATATGTATGTGTGTGTGTGTGTGTGTATATATATGTGTGTGTGTGTGTGTGTGTATATATATGTATGTGTGTGTGTGTGTGTGTATATATGTATGTGTGTGTGTGTGTGTGTGTGTGTATATATATATATATATATATATATATATATATATATATACACATATATATATATAAATTCTGGAGGAAATCATGCTTCTGTCTCCAAAAGTTTTATATAATACAAAACAGCATTTGAATAACTATTTGACACAGAAAATCCTGCCAAGTCATTCTCACGGTTAAACAAAGAAAATCAGTGAGGGCTTACTAATCTAAATACAAGAGAAAAAAACAGAGAAATAATAATATCCTAAAACCTTATGTGATTACCTGTTTTGAAAAATCTCAAACCTCATATCTTAATTTTATGATACATACTTATTAGTTGCAGAAAAATAAGTCCATATTACAAAAGCATACTCAGTTAAGGTTCAGATAAATTAAATTTAAACTGCTGAAAATAATTATTTTGTATGTCTTTTTTCCCCCCACTGATTTACTTAAAGACAGAGCTATCAATTCATTTGTGAGCTGCTATGAGAAGAAAATAAGATTTTCCTGAAGCACCTCTTAAAAATATCCTGTTAACTTCCCATAGGAGTTCATAATGAAGATAATGTCCATAAAATGAATCCAAAATTAATATCAATAAGAATTTCCAAACTTTTGTAAAGCACTAATGGATACTTTAGAATGAGTTTATTTATCATAAAATTCAACATACTTTATTATAAAATGGCATAGTAACATGTACAGCTAAAAATCAAATGTATGTGTAGGTTGTTGTGATAACCAGGTTTATGTCATCAGCAGGAGAGAACACATAGCACATTTACTAATTGATTCCTTGTTTATTCCAAAATTGATTCATTTTATTAGACCTGTTGGCCTTATCGGAGGGATTTACTATTCATACCTAAATGCACAGATTAGGAAAACTATGTATAATTCAAGCACACTTTTTAAAAGTTGTATTTATTAAGAAATTGCAAATGAATTCATAGTTTTCTTTATGTAAAAGAAGAATTGCAATTCTGTATTTGGTTTTTTTTAAATTATTGAATATATACATGTGTCCACAAATCAACACTTCCCAAGGCATGTTTCACAGCAAACTAAAACCCCTAACTCTGAAAAATGACTGAATGGATGATTAATATTGGGTAGGTTAAATCATGTCAAGTAGATTTTTACACTACTGAAATTTTTGGAATCTTTAATATGTTAATGGATTTTGTGAATATCTAATAATGCCTCATATTTTCTGAATGCATTTAACTAGAGAAACGTTCACTTTCTTTTTCTTCCCCACACCCCCAGTCATTAGCTCAATAGATTAGTATTCTGGAAAACAAATTGCAGAAATGCTACCCTAGAAAAATAACTACCCTTAAATGACCAAAGTTTATGATTTTGCTTTGTTTGATGATTCACTTTGGAGTGCATAAGAAATCTTTCAATTACATGCACAAGCACCCACATATGCAAACAACTAATTACTTACAAGGGAGCTCTCATAAGACTGTTAACTAATTCCTCAACAGAAACATTGCTGGCCAGAAGGAAGTGGTATGAGATAATCAAAGTGATTAAAAAGCAAGAGTGCTTTTTACCCAGCACTCTTTACCGAAGACTATTCTACCCAGCAAGGCTATCATTAAAATTGAAGTAGACGTAAAGAACTTCCCAGACAAAACCTAAAGGAATTAATCACCAGCAAGCCAGTATTACCAGAAATGTTAAAGTGACTACTTTTAGAAGAAGCGGGGGGGGGGGGGTGGAGACGGAAGAAAAACATAAATATGAATAACAAAATGGCAATAACTATGTACCTGTCAGTAATCACTTTAAATGTACATGGATTAAATTCTTTAATCAAAAGAATAGGATAGATGAATGAATAAGAAAACAAGACCCATACATATGTTGTCTACAAGAGACCCACTTCAGATCAAACAGCACACATAGACTGATGTAAAGGGGTGTAAAAAGATATTTCATGCAATGGGAATAAAAAAAAATTGGTAGAAATAATTATGTCACACCAAATAGACTTTATAACAAAGACTACACGAAAGAAGGGCTTTACAGAAATGCAGCCCGCATCTGCAGCTGTGGAAACTCAGCCAGCATCTGTGGCGGTGGAAACGCTGGCGGCATCCGCAGCTGCAGAGACACAGGGGGTCCCAGGACAGAACAGAGAACACAAAAGCCAGGATGTGGGCTCTTTCCCTGCGTCCCACAGCTGATCTCTACCACCAGGGGGCAGCCAGCTGGGCCCTAGGTTGGACAAAGGACACAAACTCCATACCTGGGCCCTCACCTCCACTCTTCCAATCCTACCAATGCCCTTGCAGAGACTTAAACTGGCCCCTGAACTGAGGAGTAGCATCAGGTTACAGAGGAGCCTTAGTGCTCAGGCTCTGGGAAGACCGGCGGGCAGCTCTGACCCAGGGAAGAGGCTGGGAAGAGTGTGATTTCTGCTGGGCTAGGAGAGAAGAGACTCTTCCACCCCCAGCCACCACCTTTTCTGGCCTGCAGGAGGAGTGTGACACGGCTGGGCTGGGAGAGAGAAGACCCCTCCATCCCCAGCACCCATCCTTTCTGGCCTGCCTAGGGCAGGGCAATTACAAATGTGGAGGCACACCCAGGGATCACCAGTAAGCAGCAGATGCAGCTCTGGGCTTTCAGCAGCTCAGAAATCTCCCACCCACCACACACACACACACACACACACACACACACACACACACACACACACACGGAAGAAGTGCCCTAAGACTCAGGAGAACAGGACACGGGGCTGGTGGTGCTACTCTCAGTGTGCATATGTGCAGGCAAGGGCAGAAACTGCACTGGCTTTGTAAAAACTACCATCCAGACTCCTCAGCCCCACGCATCTAAATCTGCAGTCCCAATGTCACTCTGGGCAGCAGATGACCGGCTCTGCCTGCACAATACGCAGGGGACTCTTTGTTACAACAGAGGACAACCTGGAGATTACTTGGTGGGCTTAAGTCAAGACTGATGCTGCTTTTTGTTTTGTTTAGTCTTTATTTCTTTGATATCTTTGCCTGTGTTGAGGGTGGGTTGTCGGTTGTTTTTACATGTGAATGTATTTGATTTTTTCTTTGTTGTTGTTGTTGTGCTTGGTGATTTGCTTTGTTCTGAAATTGCCCTATACCAGGGCCCAGCTTAAGAGGCACAAGATTCAACACACCCAGAGGCCAACTCCAGACCAAACCAGAGTACTACCAGGTTTGACCTACAAGTGACAGACCAGAGGGAATTCGCTACAGGCACAAGAGCCCATAGAGGCCAAACCACATTTAAGCAGTCAACCCTCACGCAACAGAACACCCTGCGGTGGGCAGAGCCAAGTCTCACAACTAGTCAGCCTAGGAGTTAACCCCACCTACTCACAAGTGAAAAGCAATTAAAGATCTCCTTAAACAGGACAATATATACAATGCAACAGTCACCTTTGGAGCACACGCAGAGGAGAAGAACGAAGTAGTGCAAGTTAAATATAAAGGACACATACTACATAAGATAACCCAGCAAGAACTAAGAACTCTAAGGGATCTACCTAACACATCGAAGCAAACACAGAGAGTCAGCCAGAATGGGGAAACAAAGAAACATGTCCCAAATAAAAGAACAGAAGAAACCTCCAGAAATGGAACCAAATGAAACAGAGGTAACCAACCTATCAGAGACAGAGTTCAGAACACTGATGATAAGAATGTTTAATGAGCTTAGAGACGACATAAAGAAGGATGTGGAAATCACAATGAACAACCAGTTAGAACTCAAGAACACAATTACTAAAATAAAGAACTCACTTGAAGGAATTAACAGCAGGTTAGATGAAGCAGAGGATCGAATCAGCTACTTAGGAGACAAGTTAGCAGAGATCACCCAAACAGAACAACAGAAAGAAAAAAGAATAAAAAACAATGAAGATGGTTTAAGAGACCTCTGGGATAACATCAAGTGTAAAAACATGCGCATCATAGGAATACCAGAAGGTGAAGAGAGGAAGCAAGGGATTGAGAACATATTTGATGTAATAATGTCCGAAAACTTCCCTAACCTGATGAAGGAAACCAACATACAAGCCCAGGAAGTGCAGAGAGTATCAACAAGGATAAACCCAAACAGGTCCACACCAAGACACATTATAGTTAAAATGGCAAAGGTTAAAGACAAAGAGAGAATCCTAAAAGCAGCAAGAGAAAGACAGAGGGTTACATACAAGGGAACTCCCATAAGACTATCAAATGACTTTTCTACAGAAACATTGAAGGACAGGAGGGAGTGGCAGGAGATACTCCAAGTGATGGAAAACAAAGGCCTACAAGCTAGATTGCTTTATCCAGCAAGGCTGTCATTTAAAGTTGATGGAGAGATAACGAGCTTCCCAGAAAAGAATAAGCTAAAGGAATGTATTACCACTAAGGCAGCATTGCAAGACATACTAAAAGGATTTCTGTAAACAGAAGAAAGATGAAAAGAATCTAACTACAAATTTAAAAATGGCAATAACTATGTACCTATCAATAGTTAATTTAAATGTAAATGGATTAAATGCTCCAAAAAAGAGACATAGGGTGACTGAGTGGATAAGAAAGCAAGACCCTTGTATATGCTGTATACAAGAGACTCACCTCAGATCAAAAGACACACACAGGTTGGAGTAAGATATTTCATGCAAATGGAAATGAGAAAAAACCTGGAGTTGCAATACTTATATCTGACAAAATAGACTTTAAAATGAAGAACATATTAAAAGACAAAGATGGGCACTATATAATAATAAAGAGACTGATCCGACAAGAGAACATAACCCTAGTAAACATCTATGCACCCAACATAGGAGCACCTAAATATATAAAACAGATATTTACTGACATAAAGACAGAGATAAACAGTAACACTATCATAGTAGGGGACTTGAACACACCTCTGACAACAAGGGACAGGTCTTCCAGACAGAAAATCAATATGTAAACAACGGCCTTAAATGACACATTGGACCACTTGGATTTAATCGATATTTTCAGAGCATTTCACCCCAATGCTACAGAATACACGTTCTTCTCAAGCACACATGGAACATTTTCCAAGATAGACCATATGTTAGGCCACAAAACAAGTCTTGATAAATTTAAGAAAATTGAAATCATACCAGTTGTCTTCTCTGACGACAGTGCTATGAAATTAGAAATGAACTACAGGAAAAAAACTGGAAGACACACCAATTCATGGAGGCTGAATAACATGTTACTAAATAATGAATGGGTCAAGCAGGAGATCAAGGAAGAAATCGAAAGATATCTCAAGACAAACGAAAATGAAAACACGATGACCCAAAATCTATGGGATGCCACGAAAGCAGTCCTAAGAGGGAAATTCATAGCATTGCAGGTCTACCTAAGGAAACAAGAATAATCACTAATCAACAGTTTACCTTCACACTTAAGGGATCTGGAAAAAGATCAGCAAAATAAGCCCAAAGGGAGTACAAGGAAGGAGATATTAAAGATCAGAGCAGAAAAAAATGAAATAGAAACCAGAAAAACAATACAAAAGATCAATGAATCCAAGAGTTGGTTCTTAGAGAAAATACATAAAATCGACAAACCTTTAGCCAGACTCATTGAAAAAAGAGGGAGAGGATCCAAATTAAAAAATCAGAAATGAAAGAGGAGAAATGACAACAGACACCATAGAAATACAAAAAATTTTAAGAAATTACTATGAGCAATTAAATGCCAAAATTTGACAATCTGGAAGAAATGGACAATTTTCTAGAAGCGTACAACCTTCCAAGGCTAACTCAAGAAGAAACAAAAAACTGAATAGACTGATTACCACCAGGGAAATTGAATCAGTAATCAACAGTCTCCCAGCAAACAAAAGCCCTGGACCAGGTGGCTTTACAGGTGAATTTTACAAAACGTTCAAAAAAGAATTATCACCTAATCTCCTCAAGCTCTTCCAAAAAATCCAGAAGGAGGGAAGACTCCCAAACAGTTTTTACGAAGCCACTATTAACCTGATCCCAAAATCAGACAAAGACACTATAAAAATAGAAAACTACAGGCCAATATCTCTAATGAACATAGATGCAAAAATCCTCAACAAAATATTAGCGAACAGAATTCAGCAATACACTAAAAAGATCATACACCACGATCAAGTGTGATTCATCCCTGGTATGCAAGGGGAGTTCAACATCTGCAAATCAATTGATGTGATACACCACATTAACAAAATGAAAAATAAAAATCACATGATCATATCGATAGATGCAGAAAAAGCATTTGGTAAAATCCAGCTGCCATTTATGATAAAAACCCGTAGGAAAGTGGAATAGAGGGATCATATCTCAACATAATAAAGGCCATATATGATAAACCCACAGCTAACATACTCGATGGGGAAAAGCTAATACCAATCCCCCCAAAATCAGGAACAAGGCAAGGCTGCCCACTTTCTCCACTTCTATTCAACATAGTGCTGGAAGTTCTAGCCATATCAATCAGACAAGAAAAAGAAATAAAAGGCATGCAAATCAGTAAGGAGGAAGTAAAATTGTCATTATATGCAGATGACAGGATACTATATATAGAGAACCCTAAAGACTCCACCAAGAAACTATTAGAGCTGATAGATAAATTTAGTAAAGTAGCAAGATACAAAATTAATATTCAGAAATCAGTTACATTTGTATATACCAATAACAAAACATCAGAAGGAGAAATTAAAAAACCAATCCCATTTACAATTGCTCCAAAGACTATAAAATACCTGGGAATAAATTTAACCAAAGAAGTAAAAGATCTGTACTCAGAAAATTATAAGACACTGAGGAAAGAAATGAAAGAAAATACAAATAGATGGGAACACATACCATGTTCATGGATAGGAAGAATTAATATAGTTAAAATGTCCATACTGCCTAAGGCAATATACATATTCAACGCAATTCCTATCAAACTACCAACAACGTTTTTTGCAGAAATAGAACATATAATCCTAACATTTATATGGGACCATGAAAGACCCCGAATAGCCTCAGCAACCTGAGAAATAAGAACAAAGTGGGGTATCACAATACCTGACATCAAATTATACTACAAGGCTACAGTAATCAAAACAGCATGGTACTGTCATTAAAAAAAGACACATAGATCAATGGAACAGAATAGACAGCCCAGAAATAAATCCATGCCTATATGGCCATTAAATCTACAACAATGGAAGCAAAACTGTACGGTGGGGTAAAGACAGTCTATTCAATAAATGATGCTGGGAGACCTGGACAGACACATGCAAAAAAATGGAGCTGAACCACCTCCTTACACCATATGCAAAAATAAATTCAAAATTGCTTAAAGACTTAAATGTAAGATCTGAAACCATAAACTTCCTAGAAGAAAATATAGGAAGAAACTTTACAGACATTACCCGGAGTGAGATTTTTACTGATATATCTCCTTGTGCAAGGGAAGTAAGAAAAAAAAATAAACATGTGGGATTACATCAAACTGAAAAGTTTTTTTTACAGCAAAGGAAACCATCAATAAAACAAAAAGGGACCCTACTGAATGGCAAAATATATTTGCCAATGATACATCTGATAAGGGGTTAATATCTCAAATTTATAAAAAACTCACTCAACTCAACTCCAAAAAAACAAACAACCCCATTTACAAATGGGCATAGGACATGAAGAAACATATTTCTAAAAAGGACATACAGATGGCAAACAGATATATGAAAAAAAATGTTCAAACTCACTAATCATTAGAGAAATGCAAATAAAAACCACAATGAGATACCACCTCACCCCAGTCAAAATGGCTATCATCAATAAATCAACAAACAACAAGTGTTGGTGCAGATGTGGAGAAAAGGGAACCCTTGGGCACTGTTGGTGAGGTTGCAGATTGGTGCAGCCACTATTGAAAACAGTATGGAGGTATCTCAAAAATCTGAAAATGGAACTACCTTATGATCCAGCAATTCCACTCCTAGGTATTTATCTGCAGAAATCCAAAACTCTAATTCAAAAAACTTTATGCCCCCCCCATATTTATTGCAGCACTATACACAATAGCCTAGACATGGAAACAACCAAAATGCTCATCGGTAGATGAGTGGATTAAGAAACTGTGGTACATTTATACAATGAAGTATTACTCAGCCATAAAGCAGAAAGAAATCTTACCATTTGCAACAACATGGATGGACCTAGAGAACATTATGTTAAGTGAAATAAGTCAGACAGAGAAAGACAAATACCATATGATCTCACTTATATGTGGAATCTAAAGAAAAGGTAAGTGAGTGAACTAATCAGAAACAGTTTTGGAGACATAGAGGAAAAACTGAGGGTTGCTAGATGGGTGGGGGGGTGGGGATAAGGGGGAAGGTGAGGGGATTAGAAAACAGTAACCACAAGATGGCCATGGGGTTCTGAAAATTAATTTGGGGAATGTAATCAATAATGTTGTAAAGATTTTGTAGGGTATCCGATGGACACTTGTCTCATTAGAGAGACGACCTCAGGGATGATGTAGATGCCTGATCACTGCATTGTACACCTGAAGCTGAAGCTGAACAATAATGAATGTCATCTACAAGTTTGTATGTATATGTATGTATATATGTGTATATGTATGTACTTACAAGAAACGGAGTACAGCATTAGGAATAGAGACAGTGGAAATGTAATGGCTCTGTGCGATGTCAGAGGGTTAGTGGATGTGGGGAGGGGGTTCACACAATGTGAGGGATATAAAAGATAAACCTCTAAGTATTACTTTGTCTTGTGCACCTGAAACTAATTAAAAAAAAAAAAAAAAACTTGCTACATAGCAGTATATATAAATACAACCAGATTATGTAAATCTTACACTTACATCTAGGTTTGTCAAAAATAAACTACCTAAGATGATTTAGAATTGTAGACCAATATTTACTGACATGGAAAGTTGTCAATATTATTTTATTAAATGAAAAAGCAATCTAAAAAAAAAGGGAATTACAAAATCAAAAGGGATCAATCCAACAAGAGTATGTAACCCTAGTAAACATCCATGAACTTAACACATGAATACCTCAATATATAATGCAAACACTGACAGATATAAAGGGAGAGATTAAGAGTAATACAGTTGTAGCAGGGGAATTTAACACCTCATTGACATCAATGGGCAGATCTTCCGAACAGAAAATCAAGAAGGAAACAGCACCTTAAATGACTCACTAGATCGGATAGATTTAATTGATATTTTTGGAGCATTCCACCCCAAAACAGCAGAATGTACATTCTTTTCAAGTGCACATGGAACATTTTCCAGGACAGACCACATGCTAGGTCACAAAACAAGTCTCAATAAATTGAAAAAGACTGAAATCTTATCAAGCATCTTCTCTGACCCCAATGGTATGAAACTAGAAATCAATTACAAGAAAATAAAACTGAAAAACAAACAAATACATGGAGGCTAAAGAACATTCTACTAAACAATGAATAGGTTAACAGTGAGATCAAGGAAGACATCAAAAGACACCTTGAGATAAATGAAACCACAACAACCCAAAATCTATGGGACACAGCAAAATCAGTCCTGAGAGGGAAATTCATAGCAATACAAACCTATCTCGAGAAACAAGAAAAATCTCAAATAAACAACTTAACCTTACATTTAATGGAATTGAAAAAAAGAACAGCAAGCAAAGTTCAAAGTGAGTAGAAGGTATCATGCTACCTGAAATCAAAACTACACTACAAGGCCATAGTAATCAAAACAGCATAAAAAACAGACACATGAATCAATGGAGGAGAATCAAGAGCTCAGAAATAAGCCTGTGCTTATAGGGTCATTTAACCTGTGACAAAAGAGGCAAGAATACACAAAGGGACAAAAACAGAGTTTTCAATAAATGGTGTTGTAAAAACTGGACAGCTACATTCCAAAAAATGACACTAGGCCAACTTGTTATGCTATATACAAGGATGATCTCAAAATGGATTAAACACTTAAATGTAATGCCCTAAACCATAAAACTCCTAAGGAGAAAACTCTGACCTTGCTCTTATTAATATTTTTTTGATATATCTCCTCGGGCAAGGGAATAAACACAGCAATAAGATGATATGAAACTAAAAAAAATTTTGAACAGCAAAGGAAACCATCAGCAATATGAAAAGACAACATAGTGAATGAGAGAAGATATTCACCAATGATACACCTGATAAGGGTTAATATCCAAAACTTATAAAGAACTCATACAACTCAATAGCAAAAACAGAACAACAACAAAAAATACAACCCAATTAAAAAATGTGCAGAGGACCTGAATAGACATTTCTCCAAAAAGGACATACAAATGGCCAATAGACATATGAAAATATTCTCAAAATCATTAATCACCAGAGAAATGCAAATTAAAGCCATGAGATATCACCTCACACCTGTCAGAACGGCTGTCATCAATAAATCAACAAAACTGTTGGTGAGGATGTGGAGAAAAGGGAACCCGTGTGCACTGTTGGTGGGATTGCAAATTGGTGCAGTCACTGTGGAAAACAGTTTGGAGGGTCCTCAAAAAATTAAAAATAGAACTACTTGTGTCCCAGCAATTCCCCTTCTGGGTATTTATCTGAAGGAATCCAAAATACTAATTCAAAAAGAGATATGAACCCCTATGTCCATTGCAGCTTTATTTATAACAGCCAAGATATGGAAGCAAGCCCATTAATAGACAATTAGATAAGAAAGATGTGGTACATATATGTGATGGACTATTACTCAGCCACGTAAGATGAAATCTTCACATTTGCAACAACATAGATACACCTAGAGGGTATTATGCTAAGTGAAATAAGTCAGACAGAGAGAGATAAATATCATATGATCTCAGCCATGTGTGGAATCTAAAGAACAAAATAAACAAACAAATAGACTCACAGATACAGAGAATAAACTCATGGTTATCAGATGGGAGGGGGCTGGGTGAAAAAGGTGAAAGGATTAAGAAGTACAAATTGGTAATTACAAAATAGTCATGGGTATAAACTACAGCATAGGGAATATAGTCAATGATATTGTAATATTGTAATAACTATATATAGTGCCATGTAAGTACTAGACTTATCAGGGGAATCACTTCATAACTTGTTTTAATGTCTAACCACTACACTGTGCATCTGTAACTAATATAAAATAACAGTGAATATGAACTGTAATTTAAAAATAAAATAAAATACACTTTTGGATTAAAGAAAAAAATCAAAGACACATATAAACAAACACATATGGAAAGAATGCTAAAAAAACAATTGTGATCTAAGGAGTGGATATGTTTTTATATAAACATGCATATACATATTAATTTACCTAAGTTAATTTTACATATTATTTTAAAAGGGATAAATGAATTTTTTGTTTGGCTTCTGAAGATGAAATTTATTTTTAGGTGACAATAAAATGTAACACAAGATAAATAAATAAATAAATAAATAAATAAATAAATAAAATAATATCAGGTTGAAACTCAAAAGGACAGTGATGGAAGAATTAAGAAAGATCACCAAGATGTGTCATTAAAGACCAAGGCTAACAACATCTAACTCCCTCATATTTTCAATTACTTTGCATGATGTGAAAGTTGGAAATTAAAAAGGGCTGACCACCGGAAGAAAAAATTGATTCATTTGAAATATGGTGTTGTAGAAGAGCTCTACGGATAACTCTGGATCACCAGGAAGATGAACAAGTAGGTCCTAGAGCAAATTAAGCCTGAAATTGCTAGAGACAAAAAAAAAAAAAAAAAAAGACAAAACTGAAATTGTCCTACTTCGGGCACATCAGGAGAAGGCAGGGTTCTTTGGAAACGACAATAATGCTGGGGAAAATAGGAGGCAGTAGGAAAGGAGGAAGACCAAATATGAGATGGATTGACTCCATAAAGGAAGCCATAGGCATGAGCCTACAGGAGCTGAGCAGGGCAGTTCAGCACAGGAATCTGTGGACATTGGGTCAACAGGAGTGGGAGCCAACTCAATGGCATGTAACACACAATAAAAACCATGAAGAGCAATCTGTAGTCCAAATAAGTAAGTTTATTAACACGTGGCAACAACGTAAGTTATTCATCGGGGTACACTGTGGTCCTCTGGGTTAAAGGTGGGAAAGAATTTTCGCAAAGGCTGGGCTAGCAATAAATGTTTCTGAGAAGAGGCTAAGGTTTGCACAGATCAGGTCTTGATCTTTTCTGTTATAATGTAAGGGCAGTTTAGTATTGAGTATCTCAGAATCTCGATTCAGAAGTATCAAAGTGGGTTAGAACCAGCATTGGCAAGAAAGTAGTCACCCAAACACAGAGGATAACTATGAAACTTTATGTACATAGGAGAAATACTTTTATCTATTAACATGAGCATGATCTATTATGTAGTAAGGCCATATTTTCATATAATTTATATTTATTTAAATATTATCAATTTGACTCTATAAACTTCAAGGGCTTTGATTTATTCTTTTTTAAATTGCCAAGTTTTATCTGAGATATTAATAAATATCTGTTTATGGGGAAGAAAAAGGAAAGATATGAATGGTCATAGGTAATATATATCTTACCACTAAATCATAACCATAATAAAACCATAGCTAATTGAGTTCCTTAGCTAAAGGAAATGAGTCTAATCCACAATGTTTATTTTGTATGTTGAATTTTGTGGCCTTTTTTTTCTTTGGTTGGACTATTTTATATTAATGTGAAAATTAAGCTATATAAAACCAGTTTAAAAGATTTGCTGATAAACATATTATTCTTTTCTTTTCTACTCAGTATCCATCCTTCTTTGAATTATGAATATTAACTGTTAAAACTGTTTCAAAATTTTTGATAATGATCTAATCTTCCATAAGTCTTTGACTTTATAGGATCATCTATAAAAGACATGCTTAAATATATGGATTTATAGTAGTGAATCTGGCAGAGTCATTAGGGAAAATTAGCAGTGGATTTATTTTCTGAAGTTGCTTTCTCTGAGAAATAGGTGAGTGATCTTTGTAAATAATGAGAAAACTATGATCTTAAGACACCATAATATACATTTTTTAAACCCTGGAGCTTTCAAACATTATTAAGTTTACATGTTTGTTTTGACATTTTCCCCCCATTAACTGGAACATTTGCATTTCCTGACCAACAATGGATATGAAAAATACAGAAGGAAAAAATATAAAGTTTATCATAATTGATATCCCAGAGCCGTCTTTTACTGCAAGCAATAAAATGCTATAAACATACGCAAACATGTGTACCAGAAGTCTATTAAAACTGTGATTTTATTATATTTGTTAATAATAGAATATTTAATTATAGCTTATACGAATATACAGTTTTTAAAAAGTTTATGGGTATCTAAGATTTTTGAGAGATTATTAAAGCGATTTTCAAGTTCAGAAAAATTATTTTACCTGATTTTTATTGTTAGAATTTTTTGGGGTGTTTATCACATTCTTAATGACATTTATAATTAAACTAAGGTTTTTACTGATATCTTTATATTAATGACTAGAGGAATTTACTTAACTATACATCATGTTTGGAAACAAAAATTGTTTTCAGTGTCTTCTGTACAATAAATCGCAACATAGTGTATATAAATTGTTTAAATTTATCCTTGAAGTGCTACATGACAATGAGCACAAGATTCTTTGACGGTGGTTTTCCAGATGAGAATAGTTCTTTTATATTTTCTTCCTTCATTTCCTAGAATTACTGAATACATTTCTATAGAAAATACTTGATAATCTTGAACAGCAGACTACTCTCCATTTCAGAAAAAGATTGCTTCAATAAGCCAACATCCCCTTAAATATACAATTGTGTTATTCAAGGTAGATTTTGTTTAGCTACAAAGGTTCTAACAGGAAATCCATACTGGTAACAGAGGCAAAGTTCAATTGGGAGGCAGTTCAAGCAAAGCATTTCATTTACATTTCAACAAATTTAAACTGACATTTGGAATATGTGGAAACAGCCCATGCTGTTGGCCCCCTACCTCAAGCTTAACGCTGGAGAAATTATAAAAGAGAAACAGAGAAGGGGAATTTTAAAAAATTAGTGCTAAACTCTGAGAAACCCTTCTGGGAAAGGAAAAGGTGCAGTCTAAAGCAAAGGGCACTGCAGTCAGGGGATATGCTGGGTGCAGTTTAAAGCATGTTACCTTGGGCATGTTATTGTTTAACCTTTTGCAACTATATAACAAAAACTAGTTACCACAGCCAAAAACAGCCAGGTTTTGTTGGACTGACATCAAAACACCAAATATGGTCAGGGAAGGAATATGGTACAGGTAGAGCAGATAAACCTGAAAATTAATACCTTTTTCCTCCCTCCGACCTTCTATTCCTAGGGAAAGTGAATTCAAATCAAAGGAGATTATTGTCTTAGACTGCTATACTTTTTGAAATCTAAGAGAATACTCTGAGGGTGTAGTTGCAGAGTTCTCTGAGGATAGAAATAGCAAAATAGGGTGGCAGCGGTATGAGCACTTCAGTATCTAGAGCACTCTACCCCAGGACATAACCCTCAACTTTTCTCACACGTAGGGTACAAATTACAGTCTGGGCTTCAGTATCCCCTCCTGATAACCTTATCCAGCTTCACCTTAAGTAAAATATCAAGGGGAGAATAAGATCCTAGACAAAAATATTACATACTTGTTTTATATCACTACTATGGAAAATGACAATAAACAGAAATGTGTATATTGCAAAAAAAAAAAAGTAACTAAAACAGAAAACTCAAAAACAATAAATATTCCCAAAGAAGGGGAGGATATTAGTAATTAGGAAGGATACTAGTAAGATGAATTAAGAGCAAGAAGTCACATGAGGAAGAATGTGAGAGAGAAAAACTTTGGGGCTGCAGTCTTTGGGGAAAACATACACATTCCTGAACCACACAAGATTCTCACAGTGAAGGAGATCTCAGAGATCTCCTAGTTGGCTCTGGCAAGAGAGGGTAAGAATTATCACTGTGAAATAAGCCCAAAATTTTCTCCATAACATAGGCCCACATTCTAGGGGAGGAGTCTTTGCCAGAGCCTTATCTCAACTGAGATATAGCTAGAATTCCTCTGACTCCAGTGCACCCAAGCCTTCCTCTCATATCTACGAGGGGAAAAAAATCACAAACAAGGGTCAAGACTTCAAGTAATATTAATTAGAACTCTGCAGCCAGGGAAGGGAATAGGAGATTCTGGTGGGGGTGCGGGGGAGGGAGGGAGGGGAGGTAGCAGAGGTGGGGGTATGTCACTTGCGAAATGCTTGTGAAGGTCACATCCCGAACGCACAGGCCCACTAAAAGACTGAGTTTTCATCAGAAGGTTATAGAATGACCTCTCACCCATAACTCCACATCTTACCAAAAGAACTCAAATATAACAGCAGTAGATTAAGGCTGAAAGAACTGCAAGACACAAAATTCACTGAGGAGGAGGATAAAGGGAAGCCACAAAAACAGGGAGACAAAAACAGGACACTAAAGAAACGTGAAGCTTCCAGTGTTTACAGCTTAAGACATATTAAACAGAATTCAATAGCTATCCAAATTAACATAAAACGTCACATTAAAGTCCTATTTATCTCATACACTAGCATCTGATACATGTTCATCTTTCAATTAAAAAATTACGAATTAAAGGCAAGAAAAATAAGCTGTAGAGACAAAGCAAACATAAGAACCAGACTTAGATATGCCATGGATATTGGAATTATCAGAAATAATTTAAAATAACTATAATTCGTACATTAAGGATTCTAATGGGGTGGGTGAAGACATTGAAATGTAAGCAGAAGGATGGAAACTCAATAAAAATAATCAAAAGGAAAGAGTAGAAATTTAACTTACTGTAGGAGAAATGAAGAACGCCTTCAATGGGATCATCAGTAGACTCAAAATCGCTTGATGTTAGGTCTATAAAATCCTCCCAAACTGAAATGCAAAGAGAAAAGGAATGAAAACAAAACAATATAACCAAAAACTGGAAAAATAGCACACTATGTAACATAATACAGAATTAGAATACCAGAAGGAGAAAAGACAGAGAATGGAGCAGAAGAAATATCTGAAGTAATAATGTTTGAAAACTTTCCAAGTTAATGACAGACTCCAGAAAGCCCAAAGAACATCAAGAAATAACACCAATGTGCACACACACACACCCCACACATATTCATAGATATATTATATTCAAGCTGGAGAAACAGAAGACAAAAATGAAATTTTGAAAGATGCTAGAGAACAAAAGAGCATGCCTGCAGAGGAACAAGGGCAAGAATTACAAATCAGAAAACGTGCAAGAAAGAAAAGAGTGGATCGAAATATGGATTTAAAGTATTAAAAGAAAAGAAAATCACCAGCCTAGAATTGCATATCCAGCAAAATTATCTTTGAAAAGTGAAAAGAGAAATAAAGAATTTCTCAGTAAAACAAAAAACTAAGGTGATTAATCTCCAGTAGACCGACTCTGAAAGATGGTAAAAGAATTTCTTTAGGTTTCTGACATAGAGCATAAACTGAAATCTACATGAAGAAAGAAAAAATGTTGGAGAAGAACTAATGAAAAATAAAATGTCTTATTTTGCTTATTATTAATTGATCTAAGAGATAACTGTTTAGAGCCATAACAAACTATAATATATGGCAAATATAGGAATAAGTAAAATGAATGACAGCAATGTCATGAGATGAGAAAGTGGAACTAGGAATACCTCAATATGTATGAATTGATATGGCGTTAATTGAAAGTGGGTTTAGATTAGCTAAAACTGTGTATTGTAAATTTGAGAGCAACCACTATCTTTTTTACAAAGGAAGAGTATAATTATCATAAAAGAAGAGACAGAATGAAATCATATACAAGAGAAGGCAGAAAAAGATGTAGAAAAAAGAAACAAAAAATAAATGCAATGCATAAAAACAATTCTAAATATAGCAGGTATTAAATAAAAAAATATATCAATAACAATTTAAATATGCATGGCCTAAATACACTAATTAAAAGACCAATTAAGAGAATGTCAGAGTAAGTAAAACTCAATACCCAACTATATGCTGTCTACAAGAAGTCCACTATAAAAATTAAGACACAGATCAGTTAAGGGTAAATGGATAAAGAAAGATATGTAATGCTAAACTAATCAAAATAAAGCTGGAGTAACTATTAATTTGAGACAAAGGTGACTTAAGAACAAGGAATTGTATCAGGGATAAGGTCAGAGGGGCATTACATAATGTACATATTTTCTAGATAATGAAAAATCTGTATAATTTCTTCCTTCAATGCTTGATATAAATCACTAGTGAACCCCAAACCATCTAGGACTAGTGAGCGTCTTGTAACAACTCTATCTACATTGTCAGATCAATCAAGTAAATTTGACTGGTGATTGGCTACACAGAGAACTACATAAGCCTCATTAATCATTTTTATGTTTTTTTGATAAAATTGCTATAATAACACATCCTAGTGGTCAGGTGCTGCCGTACTAGAAAGAGGCTGGTGCTCTTCTTGTGACTTGTCCTTCAAGTCATAGGCAACATCTTTGGTCAAAACACTGATACTGTTGTAGTAATTATTGCCATAACCAAACCTTTGTTTGATTTCTGTAATTCTTCAGACTGAGCATCTGATTCTAAAGTATAACCTTGATGTTTGTAGTTGTATTGTCTGGATACTTTCCAAATCTCAAATCCTTAGCTTAAAATAACTTCTTGCATTTATCTTGAATCATTTTTGCTATTAAGTTTCACGGGTTTTATGTTCCTAGTCTGACTTCACAAATTAATCTCTTTCAGTTTTCCCTGGAGTTTTATCTTCATGGAATGACAATTTTTTGCAAACACAAGTATAGAATACAACAAGTGAGGTAGAGATGTCAAAGTAAGAATTGGCCAGGTTCTTTCTTATAGTTCCATGATTTGCTCCACTCCCCACATTATTAGCACACTTAGCTCAATTTCATGCTTCTCTAAGATTCAGATTACTTCTTCCGCTGATCCTGGGGATAACTGTGTTTAGTAGAAATTAAATAAATCCGTTTTAAAAGAATCTATTATACTCTGCCGGGGAACCAAGTATGCCTTAATCCCCATATGGCAAGAAATGGAAAGAGATTACAGGCACAGAAACATTGCTTCCATTCTTTTAACTGTTAAAGTAGTTAAACAAGGAGTCTATTCGACTGAGATGGTTCTAATGCCTTGGTGGCCTACATAAGCAAACAAAACCTAAGCCAGAATCAATGCACTCGAATCTGAGAAAACCAAATTTAGGAACAACCAATCACAAACAGCCAGCTTTCCCAAATAAGTCAACTGCTTAAGCTATGGCCAATCAAATAATTTCCTTACTTTGATGCTTCATCTACTGTATAAATCCTCCCCCTCACCCAACGCCTGTTCTAAGGGTGATGGTCTGCTTTTCAAGATTAACAATCTAGTTTATTTTTCTTTATTTTATTTTATTTTAAGGGGGAATAGTGTGTTTCTCCAGGGTCCATCAGCTCCAAGTCATTGTCCTTCAATCTAGTTGTGGAGGGCACAGCTCAGCTCCAAGTGCAGTTGTCGTTTTTCAACCTTAGTTGCAGGGGCACAGCTCACTGGCCCATGTGGGAATCGAACTGGCAACCCTGCTGTTCAGAGCTCGCACTCTAACCAACTGAGCCATCAGGCTGCCCCTATTTTTCTTTTTTATATTTTTCTTTGTTCCCTTCCTCTCCTACCTTATTCAATTGCTCTGTTTACCTGAAGTTACATTTATACCTTGTAAATCTAATTAATCGCCAGAACACTGACCTGAGAGAAACTGTTTCAGCCCTTATATATCTAGGTGCCAGCAACTAGTCTGAAAGATGACGCACAAAACACCTCTAAGACTAGGTCTGAGCAAACCTTATCTCGGAAAAAAACAGACTTCAGGAGGCTTTTTCTGGACGTCAGCACTTAGCAATCACCTAACTCCCCATTTCCTTTGTCCTGCTTCTTCGTACATGCCTGTAAAACCCTCAGGGGATTTTCAGAATGGGGAAAATGGCCTTTGAGAGAGCAGTCTGCCATCTTCCTGGAATGCCAGCATTAAGAATAAACCTGCTTTTCTTTCCACCAACCCTTGTCTCTTGATAATTGGCTCACGAGTGGCAAGCAGCCAAACCTGAGCTTGGTTACACTGTCAGTGGACTCTTCCTAGTCACATTTGGTTTGGTGCTGCCCAGTTGAAATAAATGCATGCTCAGATAAATTCCTGAAAATTTAATGTTTCTCCATTTACCGTTTAACATAACCCTTTCCAAAAATTAGCTTCCACATATATATTGATGGGCAGATTCACAGATACATGCATATATGCATGTATGCCTACAGAGATGGATAGCTATATAACCTGGATATAAGAAACACCTCTCCCAAAAGGTAGAAAAAACAATTATAAAATATACACATAAAGTTCTGGATTTGCATAAGTTACAATGAGAGATCAATGATTTGTGTCCAAGACTGGAAAAAGTAGTCTCTTTAAATGACAAGTTCCCCTAGAGTATTTAAAATAGGGGCTTAGGTTTTTTGTCTGTTTTGTTTTTAATGTTTCTTGTCTACAGCACAGTAAAGCCATAAGGCTCTGAGGAATAATCTGGGCACATTTTAAGAAAATATTTAAGAATGATTTTTCCACTAATGTTAACTCATCTTAAAGTTAGTTGATAGTGGAGGGTGGTTTATAATTAGTTTAAATCATTTTCACACTGCAGGAAAATCCTGTGGGTAACTAGAATCTCTCTTTATTGTCCCTGGTAGCTATTTTCTTATTATGTCTAGACATTTAAAACAGGCTTCTAGGTGTTAGTAATAGGTCACACTGAAATACTTTGCATCATATTTTACTTTTAGATGTTCTCATACACCTTGCCTTAAATTTGACTATACTCATTTTCACTTGGACAAGCTTTCCCAGGGTGGCTGTTCAATTCCAATTGAAGTTAATGGGTCTAATTTTGTCTACCTAGATGAAAATACCTTCTGATTCAGTGTCAGCACCTTTTAAAAAGAATCCCTTTAAATGCTTTGCTATAGTCAAGTCTGAAATTAAGATAGTTTGCAAACAATGGATTTCATTTCCAGATATAAAAAAGAAAAATCTAAATTTTACCTGGTAATGAAAAGAAAGGAACAAATTAGAGAAAGAATCAAAATCAACTATAGTCTCATGTCTATTTTAAAAAGAACAAGAGGGCCTGGTATGTTGAAGTGTTGTTCATGAAATTAAAAAACATTAAAAAAATTATTTTTTTCAGGTTTATGAGATGCCTTGAATCTTTTTAATCCCCGTAGAAATAGTCTCATTAGACAATTATTTTACACAAATATTAAAATTTTTTCAATATATATTAGATTGTACCTATTTTATTCTTGGTGATATGGGCAGTTGCTTTTTTGTTGTTTTTTTTTTGTTTTGTTTTTTTCCAAATGTTCAAATTGTACATAAAATGATATGACGTATTTTAGATATAAATAAGTAGTGCTTATTGCCTATAACGCATTCATTTTGAATTTTAAAATCTGTTCTACTTTTGCTGAAAACACAATACAAATTCTTCAATTGCATTCATTTTATGAAACAAAGTAAGCAAAAAGGCCCTGGCATTTTCCATAAATATATATAAACTGGTGTAAAGTAAGCCAAATGTTCTTGTGACAAAATTTCCCTAGCTGTTGCATTGTATACTTTTAAAATTGTCACACTCCCTTATATATTTAAGGTTTTGATAATATAGAAATGGATTAAGCACAGAGAAACGATTTGATTACATCCTTAAGCAAGTAGAATTATGTTTGTTTATGTTTATGGACAATAGAAAACTTGCCCAAGAAGTTGAAAGTCTTGAAATTCAGAACACTATGATTTTGCTTTTTGTTCTTTTTTTTTTTTTTTTTCACATTATAGATAACCTCTCTTGGTCATTGTTTGAAACAATGTGTTAAGCATTACTTCCACAAAAGCTCATCAACTCCTCATAACCACTCTCCAGGGTGGTAATATTGAAATCATATCTCATTCTATAGGGCTTCACTTTATTGCACTTCGCAGACATTGCATTTTCTTTTTAAAAATTGAAGATTGTGGCAACCCTGCATCGAACAAGTCTATAGGCACCATTTTTTCAACAACATTTGCTGACTTTATGTCTCTAAATCACATTTTCGTAATTCTCATAATATTTCATAATTTTTCATTATTATTATACTTGTTATGGTGATCTGTGATCAGTGACTTTGATATTACTATTGTAATTGTCTTGGGGTACCACAAACCACACTCATGTAAGACAGTAAACCTAACCCATAAATGACGTGTGTGTTCTGACTGCTCCACCAACTGGCTGTTCTCTTTCTTCCTCTCCTTGGGCCTTCCTATTCCCTGAGACACAATATTGAACTTAGGCTAACTAATAATCCTGCAATGACCTCTAAGGATTCAAATGGAAGGAAGAGTCGCACATCTCTCAGTTTAAATCAAAAGCTGGAAATGATTATGCTTATGAGGAAGACATGTCATCCAGAAACATCCTTATAGACATACCCACAATAATGTTTGGATAAATGTCTAGGCACTCCAATGGTCCACTCAAGGTGACACATAAAATTAGCCATCATATCCTCCTTCCCTGACAGGTTCTAATACGTTATGGAACTCATTTATCTTATGTGTTTTTGGACTACCCATCTTACTAGAACATAATTATCATGAAAGCAAGGCTTTTGGTCTGCTTTGGCCATCCCTTTATACCCAACATTAGAGCAGTGCTCCACACAGAATATGTGCTCACCGAATTGTTGCTGGATAAATATTGTTTTATAAGTTACTAGGACTCATATTATGACCTCCTATTCCATAAAGTCACACTTCCAAATGTTGTTTTTTAACATATTAATTGATCATTAATGATGATGAATTCAGAAGCGAGACAACTTATTCTTTTCTGAAACAGTCTAGGGAGGGCTTTATAAAGATGAGATAAACTGGACCCTGAGAAGGTTTTGGGTTTTTGATGAGTTCAGAAGAAGGCAGACTATATTCCTAGAGAAAAGCAAGTTTTAAACAAGTACTAATCAGAAGAAAGTGGGAATGTGAAAAAAAGAGTGGCTAATCAATTTTGATACAATGAGAATTTTTATAGAATTTTATGAAGGGAAAAAGGCAGTGAGTGTCTTTTTTTAGTAATAATGTTTAAGGATAAAATGTCTGAAATAAGCTTGTTAGGGTTTGAGCCATGTTTTGGAGTCTTAGATATTAAGTCCAATGATTTGACATTATCTAGTAAGGAAAGGAGAGTCATCAAAAGTCCTTACAGAGGATAACAGCATGACATATGTAAAATATAATAAAAGTAGTTTCATGGCAATACATAGCTTATAACAAAAAAGAGACTGCAAAAAAAAAAAATAGAGAAGGTAACTGTTATTGTATTTACTGCAGCATTAATTTTTCCACTAAGGAAAACCAAGACCAATTATTCTCAAATAAAAGGACTTTTGTTAACAAAAAAATACATTCATCTTTGAGAGATCAACATATGGTGACTAACAACGTTTGGGGTATCAGTAAGCACTGCTTCCCACATCTCTTGATGCTACTGTTGTGCAGCTACTCAGGGCCCAGTCTGATTTCTTGACTCAAGCTGAGAGCAGGCACTGGGAAGCTGATTACTCTTTGTGAAATGACATGTATTTATATTTCCTGACAACAACAATGCTAAACATTTCTTTGTTTAGATCATTCTTGTAGTTTCCTACCAATAAACTGGAAGTCAAAACTTCCCAATTCATTGAACAGAACAAGCCTGTGAAACTGTTTTTTTTTTAATACCTAGGAAATATTAATAAGTAATGGGCAATGATTTAATATTTTGGCCATATTTTAAGCTGCAGAGATGTCTACTGTTTACCCTGTAAGTCGTATTACTTTGTTAATTAAAATCAGGGCAATTTCTCTGGTGAAAAAGACAACTTCTCCCTCCCATCTGTATAACTCAGAAAAAAACCAATTGGACATGAAATAATAATAGCTTGAAACAGCAAACGTTAAGTGCGGGTGTAAGTGTGTGCACATGTGCATACACGTGCTAAACATATAATACAACAGGAAAGGGAATAGGAGTAAAAGCAGAATGACAACAGAGTGAATGAAAAGAAACAGAAAAACTCAATAGGTTTATCCTGAAAACAAGTATCGAGTGTGATTTTTGTCAAAACAAATTGAGTGAACCTGTGCACATTCTTCTATCTAAGATGGAATCAGAAGAATTTTCTCAAAAGAGAGTCTATGAGTCCTTGATTTCAAAGATGTGGCTGGAAAGCTTTGTAAATGAACCTTCTGCCACAAGTATAGATACTGGTAAAAAGTCAGTCACTTTCACATATTCATCCCAGAATTCAATTAAAAACTGAAATCCTAATATATTTCATATGATATACAGTGGTATTTTTCTCTTAAAGTAAAATACCTTTAATATATTTTTAACTTATTCATGTCTTACTCATATCCGCATGAAAGAAACACTGATTATAAGTCTGTTTAAAGAAACCCAAGGTTTAGTGTACCGAAAGATTCAAGATAATTGAACAATTTTTAGTTAAATGATGCTCCCACTTTGGCATATATTATAGGAATGATGATTATGTCCTAGAATTTTCTAATTCACAGTCATAAAATCCAACTGAAAATATATTTGGGTATGTCTTCTAATGTAAAATGTATACACAAGATTATTCACTAATATGTATCTTACAGTTCTCAATTTTCAAGATGATATTGAAAAGATTTTGTGTTTTTTGATTAAATGAGTTTTCAGTATTTGCTATTTTGTTTTATGAAAGTTGAATAATGTAGTTTGTAGTGATAGAAAATTACTTGTAAAGGCACTTTACAATTTTGAGTAATAATTCTGTTTAGTGATGTCCTCAGGTTGTGCTTTAAAAATGGCCTACCATACAAAGAATTGTAAAAAGAATAATAACAAAAAACAAAACAGATTTCTTGAACTGCAGGATCAATAATATCTTCCTAAAAAAATCCTCTGGAGACATATATATATATATATATATATATATATATATATATATATATATATATATGTAATCTCAGATGCATAATGTTTGAAACCTATGGGATTTGGACAAAGGAAGGATCAACCTGTCTTTTTGGCTGTATTAGTCAGAAGTGGTAGCATTGGTAGAGGGTAGAAACGATATGGTAGTTGAAGTCCTAGCAGCTATGGTATGGCAATGGGAGCTGAGAGGGCTGTAAGGATGCTGAAAGGACACCAGATGACAACGTTGCTAGCAGGGGTGTAAAAGCAATTGCAGCTAAGAGATAACAGTGTCCTAAGGCACAATTTACCTAGAATATCTCAATGTTTGGGGAGATGCAGGAGATGAGAAAATGGAAGAAAGATAACTTTGGAGTCAGTTTTGGTAACTGGAAGAGAGGATGCAGGTTTGCTTAGGAAGAAGAAATAAAAATGTATGGGATGATGGGAGACTGGAAAAGTGCAAGTGAGGGAAGAGTGGCCTGTGTAGGCAGAACTAATGGACCCTCCAAGGAACCAGAGTCTAGAAGTATTCCATTCACCATTGTCCAAAAAATATATTGAAATTTCCAACAAGAAACTTTGTCATTGGACTGCATCTAGAACCATATTAGAAATATTACAGTACCTATTAATAAATGTTAGAAATAAAAATACTGTTTTGTCCATAAAAAGTAAAAGGTTTTAAGGTGTCTTTTTTTTTGCTAAAAACATTCCCACAATAAACAAGCAAATCCTTCAAGAAGTAAACGACCCTATCTAAAACTACTAATGGATATCTTGCTGAACATGGTTTTAGAGAAATGTCATTGATTTCTTAATGTAAATTATTGAATTTTTAAGAGACGTAATTTTAATTTTTTTGCAGCAAAAATACAAAATTCCTTATTATAGTTACTTTCATAGCTATATGCAGTCTGGCACTAATCTCATTCTCAATCCCTCTCCATCGCATACACACATACACACACATACACACACACACACACACACACACACACACACACACACTAAAATATAGACATTTCCCATAAAGGAATAGGGTTCAAATTTAAATTTTATCTATCACATCAAATAATTTATACTTATATCTAACTCAGGTGTCAGCCTAGTCCTACAAAAATGATTGCAGACAAACCCCCAAGATTATATTTGTGAATTTGAATGCATTATTTGCAGAGTGCTTTTGAAACCCAGAAGTGAGTACGAATGTTAAAAGAGTGTTAAATGACATGGGCCTTTTAGGTGGGGATGAATGACAGCTCTATGGGCTGCTTCTGTTAATCTGCAATCTCTACAATTATCTTTAGCAGAGAAAAGGGATGATTTCAATTATGTCTGAATGTGCTAAAGAAGTGTGCTTCCTAGAAAAAATTTCTCCTAAGTTAATTTGAATATATCATTATAGGTTGTTCGGGGAACAAGAATATCAGAATATATATTTGATCTATCTTTCTATATCCATTACTTAAAACTGTATTGGTAATCTTATTAATGAACATGGGTACAATCTAGGTTTCTTGAAGACATCAACACATCAACTTTGCTTTGCTTTTTAATACCTGAAAGGAACGTATATCAAAATTACATTAATTACTCATTAGCTATAAAAAGGATGGTGATGATTAAGGAATTGACCCTTGGTGGAAATACAATCTCCTGACACACTTTAATAAGTTATCTTAAGAAAAATATATTAAATATCTAAAACTGCCATGATCTCAAATTTTAATCTATGGGATTTAAACTTAATGACAAATCTTTCATAGGTTCCTCAGAGTGACTGACATATAATAGGTATTGAAATGTTTGTGACTTAAATACAACAAAATTGAATTTCTAGGGCTGCCTCTTTTGTTTAGGCTCTTATCACATCACAAACTAATAATGGACTGACCTTCTAAAGCATGGGCTATCAAAGCTTTTACTAGGGCCATGTAGTATATATTTTCAGCTTTGTGGGCCATACGGTCTCTTCTCAAATACTCAACTCAAGGGCCATGTAGTATATAATTTCAGCTTTGTGGGCCATA
Organism: Rhinolophus sinicus; assembly: GCF_057876585.1. Lineage (NCBI taxonomy): Eukaryota > Metazoa > Chordata > Mammalia > Chiroptera > Rhinolophidae > Rhinolophus > Rhinolophus sinicus. Next base: position 172,963,443 of record NC_142517.1, on the reverse strand, counting down.
TGGTCTCTTCTCAAATACTCAACTCTGCTGTTCTAGCACAAAAATTGTACATAAATGAATAAACATGGCTACATTTCAATAAAACTTTATTTACCAAAACAGGCAGTGAGTCAGATTGGGCCCAGTAGTCCTAGTTTGTCAAACCTGTTTCAACTGGTCTCCCTGCCTCCAGTCTCCCTGTTTACATACTTCCAATCTTGTGGTTAAGACATATGAGCCGTGGTGCATTGAGACACCACATTTAATTCACTGAAGTGCCCCTCAGGATATTTTAAATTTTTAAGGGAAATATGATAACATTTGTTGGAGGCTATATGAACTATTACTGTTCCGTGGCTTGGACATAACTACTTAATAAACAGAACTGTTAGGTATTTTTTGGCCCCACAGGGCCTTAAAAAATTCCCAAGACATACAAGGACCTTGAACTGTTTGGGGATCTCTGCTCTAGTCTACCCCACATTTCCTTCATGTATACATTTTCCTAAAATGTCATGTCAATATGATTCTTTGCTGCTCCAAATCCCTCAATAACGTCCCACTGATTACAGCTAAACAAAACAAAATTGCTCAGTTTACAGATCCCTGTCTTGATACAGAACCATAATTCAAGGGCTAATTCAAAAATCAATTAATCCAGGAAGTATTGAAATATGGGTCTTTTTCGACAGGCAATCAGGAAAGAGATACAAAATCAAAGGAAGAAATGAACAAAGTATAGTTGAAGAAATAGTGAATAAGTCAATATGAAAGATTGATTAATAGAAAGAAGAAATTCAACAGAGAGACAAGGAAAGGAAGTGGAATACACGCAAAGAAAAGCACCAGATAAGACACAGCAAGATATGTACAGGAAAGCATTGCTAGATCATTGTACCAGTGTATCATTTCTTGAGAGCTAATGTTGGATTAGCAGGCCTGGGTCAAACCATGAAGGACACTGGATGCCACACAGTAGGCTCAGGATATTATTATATATATAATGAAGATAAATTAAAGAGTTTTGAGAAGGCCAAGTTTTGATTTTGGATTGATAATTACAGTAGCAATGTGGAAGAAGAATTGAAAAGACTGGAGATGGAATCATGAAGAGGAATAAAAAGTCAAAATCAAAATTAATGAAGCCCTTACTCAACTGTCAGAAAATATCCTAAGCACTTCAAATGTATTTATATCTATCACTGTAAGCCTGTGAGGTAGGTACTATGATATTTTGTTCTATTTTACAGAACTATATTGTTTGATTCTTAAAAATGTAAATGAGAGATTATCTAAGACCTGCTTATGACAGCAGCAATGGTGTGCAGCAATGGAAAGCCAAAACCATTCCACTGATAGGACGCAGTGATTAATCTCAAGTTAAAGACAGGATGTCTGCAATGTTCCTCAGGTTATAAGCAGTGGTGATTATATGAATAGTGAGTACACAAGAAGATAAAGAGTTTGGTTTAAAGCTTTTAATTTGCTCAAAATTAAACAGGCTGAATTAGAGATACCGAAATATCCAGGAATAGAAATTCAGTTAGATGCCTTATGTATATAGTGCAACAACTCTGTCAAAGTCTGATCTGAAGGTACATATATCAGAATTGCCAGAGATGGTAACAATAAGCTATATAATTACTTTTGATCATTCAGATAAAGTGAATAAACTCAGCAAAGGATAGAACCCAAGAGTGCATTAGCACTCAAAGAGTAGCTGAAGAAGAGCCAAAAAGAAGAGTGTTATACAGGTCCTCTAAGGATCTATTAGTTACACCACCTCTTCCTCACCTTCCACATCCATTTCTAGAAGGACTCAAAATTCCAGGCTTACCCACAGCCCGTCAGTGGTTTCTTTCTGATAAAAAACAATGCTATGTTCCACCTAGTTTTACATTATAACCACAAGCCACTGAAGTTCTATAAATATATCACTAGTTTTTATTTCTGTGCTATTGGAAGTTGCTTGAGAAATCAAAAAAAGAAACTTCTAGAGAAGCAGAAGCAGTGGGTCTGAACTCAACACGCGTACTATGGATAGATGACCAAAGCTATTCTCTGAATGTGGATGAATAAGGCACTGCTTCTCCATGCCTGGCTCTGGACTCCTGAGAATATTTATTTTTTCTTATTATCTGATTTCTCCTTAAAATAACTCCCCATTAACTGAAGTAACCTGATGACATGTGTTTCTTGAACATTTAAACTGCCTAACCTACACAAACATGATGGCCCACATATTATTTGTGCTCTTTTTTGGATGTGCTGCCAAAATCGTAATGCAACCCAGTTAGGCATGAACAGGAATCACTGAATGGATCCTGGAAATCTTCACGAAATCAAAAAAGAATGTTGGTAGGCCTCAGGAACAAGCAGAGACCGGTCTTCAGAAACCTTCTGTTTCACCAGTCTCTAGCTGTAAGCAGTTGATTCCAGCTTCTCTCACTCAGAAACCCAGCTTTTTTCTGACTTTCTAGATGAAATGGTAGTAAACATGGCTTCAAAAAGCCTTTGAGCTTGAAACCTTCAAGCATTAGAGAGAGATGACTGTAATCACTCTAGTCATAAGTCCAAAAATTCCATGGAAGTTTGTTTAGAGACACTTATCTAACTTTGGAGTAATCACTAGCCAGGTGATTAAATAACATAACCAACTGGAAAACACTAGAAAACAATGCTTGCTGACATTCCTAAATATGTCTATTCCATACAGGTATATAAGTTATGCGTGCCTTCAGCTGTGCTCTCATCTTCTGTATTAAACCTGCTTTCTTCCTCTATTCATTATCCTGCTTTGATAGAAATTACTATCAGGGGCCTTTACTGAAGCAGCATAATTAAGGGATTTGAAAAAAATCTGAGGTTGACTTTTTTAAACGAGATAAAAATGAACAGGAATGAAATATAGAAGTGTAGCAGAATGTGCTTGTCCAAAAGGCAAAAGAAGTAGAGATTTATTGAAGCAGGAAAGTTATGTGCAATGAAGAAATAAAGATCTTTTAAAGAAATAAAGATCTTTTAAAACACATTAAAATAAAATTGAATATAATTTGGAAACTGTTCATTTAGAATGTTGATAGTTGTGAAAACCACTTAATTGGTGTGTACTTTTTTTCCTTTGTAGTTCATGTTAGTTAAATAATTGCATTGAATTGCATTTTAAAGTACAATGGCTCAATACTATGTGCAAAGCATATCTATTTGTTTATTGACTTGTTAATCTATGAATATGTGTCTCCAGTACTGTTTCTAATTCAGTAAAGTATGAAATTTCCAGTAGCAAAATAAAATTTACAAAAATATATCTTAATCAAAACTATTTCAAGTAAAATTAAGTTTATTTGCATCCTTCTTTAGCCACAACTACCATACATATTTTACTAACACTATTATATACCAAATTACTTAAAATCTTCCTTAGAGATATTATAACCCACCAATTTCAATTATATAGGTATTTTCAAGATACATAATGAAATATTATATTTTCATTCTGATTTCTTACATAAGAAATCTATTAACATTTTTCATTAAATTTTACTTGTCTATGTGCTGTTAGGTACAAACCTGTTGCCTAAGCTTTCGGAACAATAGGAAGTGGCCATCATCACCGCAGTGAGTGACATGATGACAAATGCAGTGGTTATTAGGTGGCATGGCACACTTGTAAGGAGAATGAGCTCTGTAGTCATAGTGCCTGAATGTTAATACTGACATCACGGCTTAATTGGTCAAGTTAAATAGCAGTTGGGACTACAGCTTCCTCATCTGTAAAAATTAGTTAATAATAGTACCTGTTCCAGGACACTCTTATAAAATTTACATAAGATAATACATGCAAAGTACTGAAAAGTATCCTGAATAATCAATTAATGCTAGTTCTTATTAATTAAACATTTGAAGTTTTAAACATTCTAAGTAATATTAATAATTCGTTAAAAGCATGTACTAATAGTATACAAATGCTGTCATAGTATATATTCTTACCCTGAGCAATAATATTATGTGTAGGTATAAAAAAATCCCCATTTTACAAATGAGGGAGGGAGGAGAAAAAAGATGAATTAAATTGCTGTTCTGTGTCAAGTATCAGGCTTAGGTCTTTCACATAAGGCAAGTATTATTATTAATATGATTTTACAAGTGAGAAAACTGTGAAAAGGGAGAATAAGAAATTTGCCCAAAGACTCAACTAGTAAAGGCAGAAAAAGGGATAACGGCTTCATAGACTGCATTTCAACTATTTATTTGTGGTATATTCTTTTATAATATGTACAAAGGCCATCTGGGTTGTATGTATTAATTCCTACATTGGTTTTATAGAAAGATTAAAATGTGTATTTTTCACATTAATGAATGCGTAGCACAATGGTGCTTAAAATGAGAAGTACAATTTTTATTATGGTTTTAACATGTTACATGCAATAAGTTTTCCAAACAAACAAAAATTACTGAATTATAATGAAGTCACTGAATTAAAATGAATTATTTTATCTAATAAAATAATTTTAAACTTTTTTTTTACTTTAGAAATGTTAGGCATCATATATTAGAGAGAGCCTATTATTGCATCTTACTTTCTTAAATTTAATAAAAATCAAATCACTAACTTTTAGCCTCTTGCCTCTTTTTCTAATGTATAATAGATTTATAATGGTAATCAGCCTCCATTCCTTTATGGATGTAGAAGTAGTATAAATAATTCATACAAGAAATGTAATTTTGTTACAATGGTGTTTAGAAACATTGAAGATGAGGTAGCTGCAGGTAATGCTACCACGTGGGTGGATCAGTCTTTCTTTTGGTAATTTCCGGGACTGTCTTTAAGAAGAATTACTAGCTGTTAAGAAAATAGGCTCTAAGAGTTCTCACCGCAAGGACAAATTTTTTGGTTTTCTTTTTTATTGCATCAATAAGAGGTAATGAATGTTAACTTAACCCACTGTGGTAATCATTTCACAATATATGTAAATCAATCCATCATGCTGTGCAGCTTAAACTTATATAATGATGTATGTCAATTATTTCTCAATGAAAATGAAAAAAATAGAATTAGTAAATAAGACATGGAATAGCCTCTTAAACTCCTACTAGATCCTTCTGTGGTGTCAATCCTTTCCCTAAATCCACATTTGCTTGTCTTTACATGATGTACATCAATTTTTATTTGCACACATCAATTGCTAATATCATTATAAAGCTATACAATTAATTACTAGCATCTCATTCTAAAGCTATAGAGTAAATTCTACATCTAAAATTTTTATTTTAAAATAATTTGGCAAATGCACCAAAATTTATTTATATGACATACTGCTATTTCAATTACTACAGTATTCCAGAATATTCCTTTTATAATAAAAACCTAATTAGCCAGTTTGCTCTTTAAATGGATGATGAATGATATAACTGAAATGCTTTAACTTTTTAAAAAATGCATGTTTGTTTCAGATGAGGAAAATCTTTTTAAATATCTTAACCCTGCTTCTGTTCTTTATTGGTAAGTTGCACTGGACATCATGAGGCATTTTTAATGATTAAAAATCTTGCAGTGCTTCCATGTTACCTTTCTCAGCACAGCCTATGAGACAGCAATAGAATAGATTGAGGTGAATGTCTTATGTTAAGACCTTTGGCGTAAAATCCCTAAAGATGATTTTCACTCCTGTCTGACCAACAAGAAATGGTGATTAATTGGAGTTTTAGATTTACCAAATGATGAGAACAGAAATTATCTATGTTCAATTTTCACTTGCTTTTTAAAAACTTTCTTATTAATCTAAGATGGTATGTAAAACACAATGTTTATTTTAAAAACTGTCTCAAATTTCCCCACACTTTAAACCTATTGGGTGACATGTAACAATGATATTTATAGTATATTGCTCACAGAATTATCCTGGGAATGAAATGAAAGTACAAATGTAAATGTGTTTCTTTAAAAAAAAAAAAGTTAAAGAGAAACGTAATTTATTATTTGAAACCTTTTAGAAATTGTTATGGTAAATGAGTTGGTTGAAAGTTATATATGTCAAACTCTAATTTTAAAAAATTAAGTATACTTGATATAAAAATTCACTAAATGATATTTTTGAAAATTTAGATACAATTAAGAATTTAGAGTGAGTATGATCATTACTCGAACAGCATGGAAGCACTGAAGTTATAAATGTGTGTGTGTGCATGTGTGCATGTGAATGCTTCTATATTATGTATATGTGTACACATATATAATTATAGCACATATATTTGCATATGCATATATAACTAGATTAATAATTATCAAGATATTACAATCATATTTTTGGTACTACACTGTACTTACAATTTGAACATATGTATTTAATTTGAGTTTTAATGTGTTCCTTCAAAAAATATAAGGGCATATGATGTAAATACTACTTTTCCCATTTTACGTATGAGGAAATCAAAGCTTAGGGAAATAATATAACTTGCTCATTGTCACTGAAATTCAAATTAACATGGTGAGAAGTATGTGCTGTTTCCACCATGTGACATTATTTTGACTTTTTAAAATGTTATAGCTTATCATTTATTTTTGTTTAATTATTTTTCCTATTTTCTCAGTATATTCCAGTAGTGGCTTATTTATTCTAATCTTTAAAAGTATGAATTATATACTTTTCATGATTTCATCAGGTTAATAATTTTACTTGTGGTAATTATCAATTATCTTGGTGTTTTCTTTTCTATGCATACATTAGTTTTCTTAAATATATAGGTTGGAGATATACACACAAACACATATAAATTTTACGCAATAAGAAAGAATGTAGAGAATAAGGAAGCATGGTATAGATATAGGATAGAAAAATATAGTCATTGACTTGGCTATTGTGAGATGTCACTAAAACATTCTTCCATAAAATAAAATTAATATACATTTTTCATCAACAGTTGTGAGAATACAAGAAGATAACATATATGAAAAAGATTTGTAAATTTTAAGGACCTCAATAAATGTTAGTGGAAATTAAACTAAAATTAAATTTTGAATAGTGTGGATTATTTTTATGACTCTAAATATAACTAAACTCATATATATATACATATATAATAAATTATATAACTACAAATTATTATTACTATATAGCTATTATCTGTATATTATAAACCTTTGCATTTTAATTTGATAAGATAAACATTTGATAATCTGCTAGGAACTAATTTGCATTGAAGTTTGTTCTTTCCATTACTATAATATCAGTAAAAGAAACTCATATCAATTTATGTTATAAACACATTTGGAATGAATTTGAAGATAAATTTGCATCACTTCTTTTATGGTTTTGAACAATTCTGTTGAGAATGGAATTTTGAAGTTAAACAATTATTAAGAAAGTTCCAATGGGATTTAAAATACATGTACTGTACTTGAAAATGTCCCTAAATATTTCTAAATCATTAAAGTCTTCATAGCTTATTATTGTTTCATACCACAGGACATATCCAAATTTAGAAACTCCTACAAACAGATACATCAGAAGTCAATGTCAAAAACCGAAATGTGTATATAATTTATGCAATTAAAATAATTTATTATACCAAGAATATTTATATGTGTTTATAATTTTTTTCTCTTATATAACTTCTTGATATTTCCAACCATCCTATAAAAATTGCAGAGCAAGTATTTCCTCTACTTCAAAGTGAAAGATGTGTACTCAAATATACTTTCCCCAAGGTCATACAGTTATCCCGTACATGACCCAGGGCTATAGAATCTTGATCACGTAAATCCCTATAAATGGAAGTGTTTCAGTAAGTGCTAAAGGAAGTGATTATAGTCATTAGACTTCCTATAATCTCTTGATAAGTGGTATCAAGCAGAAATTTCAAAGTAGAAATTTCAAAGTACTCTAAGTATAAGCTTCTCTATTTCTATGATATCATAAACACTGTAGTGTGATGCGGATTAAATAAAAGAACATTATCATACACCACTGGGCAGCCATTTGACAATATTCAAATAATATTAAATTCAATAATTATTAAATGCATGTGATATAAATTTTGTTATTTCTATATAATATAAGCTGAAGTGATTTAACATAAATATTCATCCAGTCAACAACTATTTATTTAGTGTTTAGTATGGCACTGTTCTAGGCACTTAAGATTTCTCAATGAATACAACAGATACATATTCCTGTTTTTTTGGAGTTAACTTGATAGCCAGAAATGAGTGACTCTGAACTATAAACATATAGTTTATAAACATAATAAATAAATATAATATAAACATCATATAAACATATAAGCATAATAAATAATGTTGAACGGTAAAATGTACTATTGGAAAAGGAAGAAAACTGGGCAGTGCCAGTGAGGAGTGACAAAAATATGGTGAAGGGAGGGATACTAGGTAGCAATTTTATATATCATGGCCAGGGTAAGCATCAATGAACAGGTGATGTTTGAACAAAGATTCAATATGATGAGATAGTAAATCAGACTGACTACCAGAGAAGGGAGTTCCAGGCAGAGGAAATTACTGCAGCACGGGCACTTAGCAATTTGCCTATTGTCCTGGTATACGTGATGAACAAAAAGGTCAGTATGACTGGAGAAAAGTGGGTGAGAGGGAGAGAAATAGGAGATGGGGTGAGAGAGGAAGCAAGAGCCCAGCTCATAAGGGCTTTGCAGAACTTCAATACCTGCAGCTAGTGAAATGGGGAGCCCTTTAAAGATTTTCCAGCAGTGGAGTAACATCACTCGATATATGTATTCTATCAAAATCACAGTGAGTATTATGTTAATAACAAAAAATAAGGAGGCAAATTGGGACGTGGGAGACCAGTTGGGAAGCTAATAAACCAATTCAAGTAGAAGGTGATGGTGAGCTTGAACAAAGTAGAGAGGGTATAAAGGGGTCTAATTCTAGATACATTTTGAAGGGAGAGCAAATACGATTTCATAACAAACCGGATGTGTTATGTCAGACAAAAAGTGGAGTCAAGAATGACACGAAGGTGTTTGTCTTTTAACTTACACGATTGAGTTGTCATCACTGAAATAGGGAAGGTTGTGGTAGGAACAGGTTTAGCGTAGGGAAATATCACAAGTGTTTGTTTTCAGGCCTGTTGTGTTTCATATGCTAATTAGTTTTATCAAGTAGGCAATGGATATAGGAGACCGAAGCTACAGAAAATGATCTAGACTGAAGATACAAATGTGGAAATATTTGCATAGGAACTGTATACAATAGGAGGAGACTGATGAAATCGGCAAAGGAGAGAATGAAGTTAGCACAGAAAAAAGCGAACTGAGGCCTGGATCACTCCAACATTAAGAGTTCCAGGAGAAGAGAAAGAATCAGTAAGATATAATTTAAAAAAATAAATAAATAAATAAAAGTCCTCCCAGTGAAGGAGGAACAAAAGCAATGAAACGTGGTTTTCTAGAAGCCAAGTGAAGAAACTATAAAAAAGATAAATCACACAATAAACTAAATGAGTACAAAGTATCAACCACTGGTAATGCAGAGATCAAGAGTAGTTTCATTGGGGGTAAAGAGGGAAAACACATTTTTTTTTTCTTTTTTTTTTTGTGATTAAAGAGAGAAATGGGAGGAGAGCTATTAGACACTGAAAATGCAGAGAATTCATTTGAGGAAAATGCTTCAAAGAGAAGCAACAAAATACAACAAAATTTTGGTTATTGTTTTTTTTTTAAAGAAGAAGTGAGTAATATCTTGTTTGTCACTGGGTATGATCCAGTATGGAAGGGAAAATGTATGATGCAAGAGAAAGGAAAATTGTAGAACCAAAATTCTTGAGTAGGGAAGAGAGGATGATGAGATGTAGTGAACAAGTGAAGGGATTGGCTTTCGATAAGATCAACTTAATACGATAATTTTTATAATTCTATAATTAAGTACACAACTAGAAGTCTTAAATTTTGTTTCTATGTATTCAAATCTATTTCTAATTTAATGCAAATAATAACTGTATATAAAATATTTTACTCATAATCCTTATAAAGGCAGCAACAAGACCATCTCAACAATGTAACATTCAGCTGAGTATAGTTAAACTGCTTCAATGTTTAGACATGACACTTACATTGAAATGACCCATTCAACAAGTATTTACCAAGTATGTGGTACATCCTTTAATTTTTCCCTGAGTAGGCACTGCTCTTTGTCAAGGGTATGAACTAAAGTAAGGCTAATTAGAGGTCGTTGGATTTCACATCTGTTTATAATTGCTTTGAGTTTTTGACTAGACTAGGCTACTAGAAATGAAAGAATTTAACTCATAATTTCAAGAGTGACAAGAATTCGCAAAAAGGTATCTTTAAATTAAAAGATTTAAAGCATGAATTAAAAAGATAGGTTTTAAGGCACTTATTGCAGAGATAATCTACATGTATGATATGATTTAATGTCTGATTTCTTAATGAGTCAGAATATCCTTCAAGGTAATTTTTGCTCTTTAAAAAGATCTCAATGTTTTATTTTCATTTTGTATATGCTATGAACTGATCCACTAAATATTCAGGCATCTCTCCAAGGCATAACAGTCAAAACTTATTTTTGAAAGGACTAAAGCACACACACACACACACACACACACACACACACACACATATTAGATAAAATTTTAAGCTGTAGTCAAAGGACAATTTTCAAAAAAAATAATATGATATTGTCCAGAGTTAAAATTGAATATAAAATAAATACATATTGCTTTAAAAGAGATGTAGGCAAATATTTTCCTGGAATACCATATTGCTCTGTTTTTATCTTTAGATAATAAATTTCACATTTGGTCAAAAAACATAACGGTTATATATGTTCACCCTTGTCTAATTAATTTGAATTTCCTATTCCTTCATTAAGGAGTATATTTTGTATTTTCTTATGGTTTTATCATTTTTAAGTATTATGTTTTAAGATTATATAATATATTTAAATTGCCTTGATATTACATGTTAGTTGCTTCCTAATGTAAGTTGTATATTTATTTATACACGTTTATAAATATGTATACCACTTTCCGATTATCTCCCATACCACAAGAAAGTTATTATCACCAATCTGTAGCTGTTGAGTGTCCTTCAGTCATTTTCAATTTCTGACTATTCTTTCCTGAAAATACCATATCTTCAATAAGTTATTCCCTTGAAATATTATATATTCTTATTTATCATTAGCATTTTCTACTCTTAAAGGAATTTGCACCTTCTCAAAACTCCAATCTCTTGGTGTTCCAATTTGTGAAACCAAAGTAGAGACTATCTGCATGAAGAGCCCCTCTTTACTGCAACCTGATTTTAATTTCTATTTATTTATATTGTATTTATTATCTGCAATCACATACAAATATAATTACCATGAAAGAATCTGTTGTTGGCATATAGTTGACTCTTAATAAGTATTGGTTAATAGAGTGAATGAATTAATATTAGCACTCACATATAAGGCTATCTTCTGCGTTAATGAGAACACAAGTTCAGCTGCTGCAGCAAACAATCAGAATAACAATGGCCTGGGATATAGTGAATAGCAATATGTCAAGGATTCAAGTTCCTTCTGACTTATTGCTTTGTCATTTCACGGCATTACCCAAATCTACACGGTCCACAAGGAATCACAGCTAAAGCCGTGTTCAAGCCAGTGAGAAGAGGTGAAAGTCACTATGAAGGAACACTCTTTCATTTCAAGGTCACGCATCCATTACTTCTAGTAGCACTACATTAGTTAGAATTAGTCATATGTCCTGAACTGCTGCAAAACCATCTGGGACTCTAATGTTTATTCCAGGTAGCCCAGCATCCAGCTAAAATGTAAGGATCCATTACTAAAGCAAGATAGATTATAGCAAGTCTCATGACTATAATCAGCTCCTTTAGCACTTGAGGGAACATCTTGTTCCATTTGTAGAGATTTACGTGATCAAGATTCTAGTCCTGAGCCATATATGGGGTAAACTGTATAACCTCAGGTAAAGTACTTTAGAGTGCACATCTTTCAGCTTGTAGCAGTGTCTGTCCATTAATTTGTTCATAACCATTTATTCTGTCACATTGCTTTTAACTTGCAGCCTTTGATTTTAAAAAAATAAATTAATCACGGTATTGAGACTCTTAAAAAATAAAAGAAAGTGCAACACAATCAATTCATTTTACCAAAGAAGAAAATGTAATAGGTTAAGTTGTAAACAATTGCATTGGAAGAAACCAAAAACTTTTCTTTGTATTATCCTTCTAATTTTAATTAAAATTAATCATGTTGAATAAGTCCAGAGAAAATACCTTAATCAACTATATCAGACACATACACACACATACACACTATATATATGTATACATATATATACACACTATATACATATGTATACATACATATATACATATATGCATACTACACACACACACAGACACACACACGCAAGCATACACAAATTCACTCATATTACTTCTCTACTCCTAAAGGCATTCACAGCTTCTCAAAACTCCAATAGTCTAATGTACTAATTTGTGAAGTTTTTGATATCTGTCTGCATGAAGTGCTCCTGTTTGTTATTTTTGTGGATTTATTTCTAAAGGGCATGTTAAACTTCTCACATCTGCTGCAAAACATAGTTGCTGAACACGAATGTAAACATTTTTAAGAGACAATAAAGGAAGGTAGAAAATAGGTAACTGCTTATAAAAACATATGAACATCTAAACATTTAGATAAGAGACATGAAATAGATCTTTGGCTATTTTTGTATGATTTTTTTTTGAAAGGATAGAGATGTAATATTTTATATTATGATTACAAATCATAATGTAAACTTATTAATGAGACACATGAAAACAATAATGAAACTAAGAATGTGCAAAAGCTTCATGTATTTTAAGAAGGATTGTGGCCCTGATATGTAAAATTTTAGCACAAAGTAACCAAAAGCTATAAATCATTATGCGCATTTTTTTATTAATCTTAAAAAATCAATCTTAAAAAAATCAATCTTAAACAAATAAGAATTGGTATAGAGAGTCAGCCTGTGGCAAACACAGATATGACATGGTGTCATTTTGTTGAAAGGTACTTAGAAGATCAAATATTTCATAAACTCCTTAGGGGCTTTTCTGACCTTTCATATGTGGTTGAAATACACTGTTTTTTTCCCAGAATTTAGTTTACTGTGAGGCACCTTTTAATGTTGTACAGCCACAAATCCTCTAGAAAGTTAATAAAATACTTCTTAGCTGTTGCTGGTTCAGCCTTATTACAAGGATTAAACTGCCCTACTCCTAATTGCAAAGTACAGACTGCTGTTGACGCTTTCTGTAATAAAATAGTCTCTGAAGAATAAAGATAGGATTAGGCAAGAATCATTCACCTATTGTCTTCCACAGGAAATGCTTTTTGTTTCCATGGAGACATGTTTTATGTAATATGTTGAAAGGTACATGAGAGAAGGAGAGAAGTTAAGCGGAGCATGGTTTCAGTCTCAGGGATTAATCTGACACAAGAACTCATTTGGTTCCAGTGGAATCATTGTTAGTGCATTCCATAAGTAGCATTCTCTCCCAACTGACAATTAAACATTAGCAATTTTGCCAACAGCATAAAGCTGGTGCTAAATATCCAATCTTGATGTAGTAAGGATGTTTGCTCCTATGTTTCAGTATTTACACTAACTCTGTCAACAACAAATTCTAATCTACCTGATGATTGTGATTATTTATATTCACATTAAAATAAAAAAGGAAAATAGAATCTAGTGACAAACTACTGAAATGCCTTAATAAATGTATAAATGCTTACTCATCATCAAAAGATTTTTCTCCCCTACAAGAGCAAACACATTAAAAATAAAATATGATCTATTCAAAATTAAAATATAGAAATAACTTAATCTTCATCATCATCAATATTGTCATAATCAACAACAATATGAACAGTCCAATCAAAGGTGTCACTTATGGGCACTTACTATGCTCTAGGCCTTTGTTCTGTTTTTTTTAAAGAAAAACATATATAAGGTTCATTTGATACAGTAACTCTGTAAGGTAGGTACTATTCTGTATATCTTATTCCGATTGAAAATATGTAATATAACTTTGCCAAAGTCAGATATATTTTGCAAAAGATTCATCTTATATATAAAGTAAACAAGCTAGAGCTTTGTTAATTAACAATATATGGATCATCCATATTACAGTTCCTTATTTTTGTCATGAATAAATCCATCTTACCCTGTTGCTAGCACACAAAACATTAGTTACATTCCTAGCCAAAAGTTCAGGAAAAGGGGGAAATGGAAATAAGTTTGGTTGAGACTTAAGAAGTTCCAGGGATTGAGATTCCATTTAGTGCATATGATCTCATTTCAGTCCTCTACAACTGTTGGAGATATGTTTTTCTCAAATGGGAAATATATACGTACCAAGAATGAACTCCAACACATTCAAGGGCAAGCAGCCAATTAGTGTTTGAGCCTGATTTGGACTCGGGACTAAATACCCTTCTTATGCTCCCATAATACATCATCAGATTAACCAGATTTTTGTGTTTAGATTTCATACTAATCTATTTCTCTCTTCTGTGTGCTGTTGGGTGACAGTCTTAAATCACTAAAAACTGTTCATGATTTTTTGTAATCCATTCCAATGTGGCTATTCTCTGTTTCATATCATTGAAATGTCAATTTTCACTATCCATTTTTCAGTTGTTTCAATGTTCTACAAAAGCATTTTAAGACAAAGCATTTGTTTTGTTTGTTAGGGAAAAAATACAGAGCAGTACATATGGTATTTGATATTTGACAACTATGTAATGCTTAAAAATATCCTTCGAGATAATAGTGAATCATTTACAATTCTCACAGATTGTTGCAAACTTAAATATATTATCAAAGTAATAAAATCTTATTCTTAGGAATTAAATACAATGTTTTATCTCACAATTTTCTGCTTTAAACATGAGGTTAATTAAAGTTGAAGATTAGGATGACTAATGACTTTCAAATATGGACTCAGAGAAGTAAAATATATATAGGCTCATGTACACCTCTCAGCTAAAATGTGTCTGATTATACTGCAAAGTGAATTGCCAGCACATTTATCATGATTTATGAATATGTTGTAGAGACAATTTTTATAATGACTCACTAAAAATTGGCAAACTCTAAGTCCCTACCTCATTCATCTTACTGAAGCTCCTGAAGTAAGAAAGTTGAAGGGCACCATAGGGCCAGAAGCAGCTGTTTGTGGTCCTTGTGCTCTCAGTTGATACAGATCATGACTTTTTCTCCTTCTCCAAATACAAAATGGAGATTTTGTAGTATATTAATGAGCAACCTATGTGTACATTATTTTCCCATTCCGCATACTCATTTTGATTAGATACAAATGAAAAAAATGTATTAAAATTTATATATTTCTCATGCACCTATTCGCATTGCCCAATTTGGTCATAATATGCCCAATATTATTCTACAGAAATCTATCAATCTTATCTCTTTATAATACGTTATTGGTATGTGGTGATACGTCTTTGTTTGGTAACATGTTTTTATTTATTGTTTAATATTTTTCACTAGCAGTTTTAATCTTTGCAAATGCATAGAGAAAGTGATATTTGGCCTGGTCCTTGAAATATACCTAGATGTTTTCCAGAAAGAAAAAGAAAAAAGGACCACTTAAGATGAAGAAATAAATTACATTAGTAAAGGCGTGGAAGTATCAAGGTAAGTTTGTGTGGATTAGTACAAACACAGTGTGCTTCAGGGAGGTATAAGGAATCACCAGAAAATTAAGCTAATGTGCAAAACTGACAAGGGTAATGGTAATAATAAATCTTTAAATAAAATTGTACCTGTCCTACTCAAACTCTTCCCAAAAAATTGAAGAATAGACAATACTCCCTAACTCACTTTATGAGGCCAACATTACCCTGATACCAAAACTTGGTAAGGATAACACATACACACAAAAACTACAGACTAATATCTCTGATGAATACAGATACAAAAATTCTAAACAAAATTCTAGCAAATCAAATGCAACAATGCATTAAAAAGATTATTCATCACAACCAAGCTGGGTTAATCCCAGGGGCACAAGGATGGTTCACCATATGCAAATCCATCAATGTAATACATCACATAAACAAAATAAAGGACAAAAATCATATGATTATATCAGTTGATGCAGAAAAAGCATTTGACAAGATACAACATCCATTTATGATTAAAACACTTAATAAAATAGGTATAGAAGGAAAGTACCTTAACATACTAAAGGCCATATATGGAAAACCCTCAACTAGTATCATAATTAACGGTGAAAAACTAAAGCCCTTTATATACAGGAACACGACAGGGCTGTACCCTATCGCCTCTGCTTTTCAACACAGTGTTGGAAGTTCTCACCAGAGCAATCAGGCAAGACAAAGAAACAAAAGGCATCCAAATTGGGAATGAAGAAGTTAAATTGTCACTCTTTGCAGATGACATAATGCTATATACAGAAAACCCTAAAGACTCCATCAAGAAGCTATTAGAAACAATCAACGAATACAGTAAAGTTGCCGGCTACAAAATCAACGCACAAAAGTCCATTGCGTTCCTATATACTAACAATGAAATCTCAGAAAAAGAACTAAAAAAAAAAAAAAAAAAAAATTCCTTTTGCAATTGCAACAAAGAGAAAAAAATACCTAGGAATAAACTTAACCAAGGATGTGAAAGACCTGTATGCTGAAAACTATAAGACATTTTTAAAAGAAATTGAAGAAGACAAAAAGAAATGGAAAGACATTCCGTGCTCATGGATTGGAAGAATCAACATAGGTAAAGTGGCCGTATTACCCAAAGCAATATACAGATTTAATGCAATCCCCATCAAAATCCTAATGGCATTTTTTAAAGAAATAGAAGGAAAAAATCATCAGATTTGTATGGAACCACAAAAGACCCAGGATAGCCAAAGCAATCCTAAGAAAAAAGAACATTGCTGGAGATATCACATTCCCTGCCTTTAGCTTGTACTACAGGGCAACAATAATCAAAACAGCATGGCATTGGCAGAAAAACAGACACACAGACCAATGGAATAGAATTGAGAACCCAGAAATAAACTCACATAAATAGGGACAGACAATTTTTGACAAAGAAGGAAAAAACATACAATGGAGAAAAGACAGCCTCTTCAATAAATGGTGCTGGGAGAATTGGAAAGCCAGGTGCCAAAGAATGAAACTATATTGCTATCTGTCACCATGTACAAAAATTAATTCAAAATGTATCAACAACCTAAGCATAAGACCTGAAACAATAAACTACATAGAAGAAAACATAGGTACTAAACTTATGAACCTTGGATTCAAAGAGCTTTTTATGAATTTGACTCCAAAGGCAAGGGAAGTAAAAGCTAAAATAAATGAATGAGACTATATCAAACTTAAAAGCTTCTGCAGAGTCTCTTCTCTCCTTAAAAGATTCCAAAATGAAAGCAAGAGTGTCCACTCTTGATAGAAACAGGTGAAGAAAGAACTTTAGCAAGAATCAGAAAAATCTGGACAAATCATTATACATAAAACGGCACCCTTTTTACACTTCACATAAATAAGACTAAAAGCTTGAGGAAGTGATATGGTGGTTATTAAAGCTTACACTGCTTTATAAGTATTTTTTAATATAAAGAAATTAGGTGGACTAAGTCACCTGGAAAACCATTTGTTGAAACTCTTACAATACTGGTTAAAATATATCAAACCACACTCACAAGGCATAAAGTAGTCTACCTAGATTCCAAAAACAAAGAATCATAAACAGAGATAGAAAGTAAATTTTAACTGCCCGAGGGTGTGCCTATTTGTATGCATGTGTGGTGTTTGTGTGTGTGTAGTACATATGAGAATGTTTAGTATATGTCCTGCTTGGTAGACCATGAGTTTATTTCATGCCTATCCAAACACAGGACAAATATTCTTGGTTCCACTCAGGGTGATCACTGGAAATGAGATCCCCATATAAAGGAAGAAACTTTAAAAAGCTATATCAACAGAGTTCTAGAAACAAGAATCCCTCTGGTGAAGAAAGAAAGGGGAAGAATGTGTTTGCTATATATGTCTGGGCTGTGGGAGAGAAAAGCATTTCTCCAGTTGGTTTTAGGTCGGATCCGTATTATCCATGTAGTTTCCAAACTCAGAAGTTGACAAATATGCATAAAAGTGGTGACAGTCTGTGACAAACTAGGGTATTTGCCAGATGATACTATTGAGGGACAGAAGCTCATGCAAACTTGAACAGAATTCTCACAGGTATAACTTCATTTGATGAACTCACAATCTCTCACACCGTAAACCATATGAATAACAATTCACCATTAGAATCAGCAGACAAAGCATATAAGAAGTTTAAATCAACAAGAATTTCAAAAAAATAGGACATTCTTAAGGAAAATACAAAACACATGTTTAAATAACCAAATATAAAAAATTAAAACCATAAAAAGCTATAATAGGCAAATTTGAAAACGTAGACAAATGTGAAAACAAAAGCAAATTTGAAAGCAGTAAATTTGAAATATAAAATCTAGAAATAAAAATAATTAATATATTGAAGTAAAAATTAATCTGTTATGTTAACTTCATATTAGATAGATAAAACTAATGAACTAAAAAGTAGATCTAAGGAAATTTTTAAAAAGAGAGGTTAAAACCCAAGGAAAGAGAACCTTCAGCTTCTAGTTCCACATGTAAAGACCTTGAAAGTAGTTACATTATCACAAACAAGTAAAAAGAGACCAGACCAAAAAAAAAAAAAAAATCAACAACTCTTGCAGGATTTTTAAGAGAAGTAAGGATATGGTATAAATTGCAGCCCTCAAAGATGGAGAGACAGACAGGAGAACACAGGGGGTCGTGGCTTACCAGAACAGAGATTCATAAACGGAAACTGCAATAGGAATCAGTGCCAAAGCAGGAAAACCTAAACTAATTGATTAACTGCTGAAGGTTCAGCATGAACAACTCTAAGAGTTAAAAACTCCAGGGGGATCCACTCATAGGGTGGCCCCCACAATTTTGTAAGATTTATCTCCAGCCACTTGACCAGGTACTCACAGTACACATCAGAGAAAAATCCCCTCATGCTTCTGGCAGAGGGAGAGGGAAGGGAACCATTTTGAAATACCCTGAAGCACTCCAATCTTAACAAAGCCTGCCCTCAGGAGAAACTAATAAACTAAAGCCTAACAAGCTGGGGTGTTATTACAGCCTAATTTACCTGGGGGAAAGTAAATACTCCAGTCATCTGCAGCCTTCATGTGGGAAAAGAGAAATATCCAACTCCAGCCCACTTTAGCTATCCTGTCCCCCTAAGGGGAGAAAAACAAAACAAAACTGATAAACACTTATAAAGCTAATAGTTCAGAGGCAAAAGATCACCAAAGACCTAACCATTTGACTACAGAATGCTTACCTTCCCCTCAAACTTATTACTACATACCTAAAGCCTATTTACAGTAGTTCCTTTCACCTGATACATATGTACTGCTATCAAGAAAAAAATTTTAAAGCATACCACAAGGCAAAAAACACAATTTGAAGAGATAGAGCAAGCATCAGAATAATACATGGCAAGGATGCTGAAATTATCAGACTGGGAATTTAAAATAACTATCATTAAGGTGCTAAGGAATCTAATGAATAAAGTAGACAGCCTGCAAAAACCAATAGGTCATGTAAGCAGAGAGATGGAAATCCTAAGAAAGACCCAAAAAGAAATGCTAGAGATCAAAAACATTATAACAGAAAACAAGAATGCCAGTTTTATTAGTAGAATTTCTGAGCTTGAAGGTATCTGAACAGAAATCTTCAAAACTGAAAAGCAAAGAGAACAAAGAATGAAAAAACAACAATAACAACAACAACAACAAGATATCCAAGACTGTGGGACAATTACAAAGGATGTAACATACATCTAATGGGAATGCAAGAGAAGAGAATATATTTTTTTTTAAATAGAAGTAATATTTGAAAGAATAATGATGGAAATTTTCCCCAAATTAATGTTAGACACAGAACCACATATCCAAGAAGCTTAGAAAATACAAAGATGGATAAATACCTCAAACAAAAAATTATACCTAGGCATAATATTTTTAAACCACAGAAAATCAAAGATAAAGGTAAAAATCTGACAGAAGCAAGAAGAAAAAAATTAGTTACAGAGGAAAAAGATAAGAATTATATCTGAGTTCTCAGAAATCATGCAAGGCAAGAAGAGGATGGAGTAAAATATTTAAAGCATTGAGACAAAAAAAACACACATCAATTCTGCATTATGCAAAATTCTTTCAAAAGTGAAAGAGAAATACAGACTTTCTAAACAAAAATTGAGGGAATTTATTGCCAGTAGACCTGACTTGAAAAAAATGCTAAAAGAAGTTCTTTAAAGAGAAGGAAAATTATATAGGTCAGAAACATCTATATGAGAAAGTAAGAACATCATAGAAGGTATTGAAGGTAAAACAAAAACTTTCATTTTTCTTCTTAATTGATATAACAGATAACAGTTTCTTCAAATAATAATAGCAACATATATGTATTCAATTATGTGTGCCTATAAATTAAGTGTGCATATATATGTGCATATATACATAAGTGTGTATGTATACACATATTTATATATATGTATATATGTATGTATGTGTGTATATATATATATATATATATATATATATATATATATACCTAGTATATACCTAGGTATAAGTAAAGTGAATTATACCAATGGTATAAGGAGGGGAGAGAAGAATTAAGAATATTTTGTTATTATAAGGTACTCACACTACCTGTGAAGTGGTATAGTGTTATTTGAAGATAGATTTGGATTAGTTGTAAATACATATTGCATATTTAGGGCAACCACTAGTAAATTTTAAAAAGAAGTATATCTGATAGGCTAAGAAAATGGAATCATAAAAAATGCTCAATTGAAAACACAAAATACAGAAAAACAGTGGCAGGTAAAAAACAAAACTGAAAAAACATGAACAACAAATAGAAAGCAGTAAAAAATATGTGGTAGCTATTAACTCAGCTATATTCATAATCACTTTGCACATCAATGGTCTAAATACAATTAAAAGACTGTCAGAATGGATCAAAAACGTGACTCAAGTGTATGTTGCTTATAAGAAACCTACTTTAAATACAAGGACACACATAGATTAAAAGCAATGGATGGAGAAAAATATACCATTCTAACACTGATCAAAAGAAAGCAGGAGTAGCTGTATTAATTTCAGACAAAGCAGACAAAAAGCAAGGAAGTTATCAGGGATAAAGAAGGGCACTATGCAATGTAAAAGGGGTCAATCCTCCAAAGGTAATAACAATCTTTAATATGTATGCACCTACCAACAAAGCACCATACTATGTGAGCCAAAAAATGGTAGAAATGCAAAGAGAAATAGATGAATCCAATATCATAGTTGGAGATTTCAACACTATTCTCTCAGATAGGGACAGATACAGCAGGCAGAAAATCAGTAAGGATGTAGTTGAACTCAACAACACCATCAATTAACAATATAATTGACAGCTAATGATGCGTAATATTAATCCTGAGTGCTCAACAAATTTATCACTCAAACAGTCATATTTTCAGCCTTATCTCTTCACCCCCACACTCATTTTTCCATACTGGGGCCCTGGCCTCAGAGCCTTGACAATTATCTCTAATACTCATAAAATGATCCGTGTGTGTGTGTTACCTGGCTTCCAGCTCCCTCCATCATCCATCCATAGACCTTTAGCTTTCCCTTTCAAAAATAATTTATAGCGTGTCAGTAAGACATATATTATTTGGGAAGGATAGATTGTAAGTGTTAACTGAAGCGCGAAATGCTATTCTCTAGGAAACATATTGTGGATAGAACAAAAAGAGCTTTGTTCTAAAGCTTTGCTATTTAAAAAGTTCCAAAATCAAAATAATTTTTAGAAGGCTGTGGGTATTTTGAGATCCCTTCTGTTTTATTAAATGCTCCACCCACACATTTACAGTTATGATATCATCAGAGCTGGATGAGATTAGAGCACAAGATCAGGAACCGTGGGCTCATGTGCTTTGTAATCGAGGGCTATCTCCTTTCCCTTTAGACCTCACCCACTCCTCATCCCGTACCATGCACATGCAGACTTAGCTCCATGCATTTGAGTGTATGTATCCAGCATTTCAAAAATAATTTATAGCATGTGAGTTAGACATATATTATTTGGGAAGGATAGATTGTATGCCTCAGGGGAAAAATCGCTTCATGACAGACATGTCAATATCCAACACTTTAGCCCATAATACAGTACAACAAAATAAATCTCTGTGAATTAAAGTTATGTGCGTACTATGATTTAAGTCATTATGTATGTAGGATACAGTTAGACAGAAGTACTGGAGATATTAAACACTTTCCTGAGTAAAGAAGTGAAAGAGTACAAATAATTTTGTCTTATTTACTATGCTAGGGGCAGCAAACTGCTACTCAACAGCTGAATGTTCTAGCTTTTCTTTGTAAATCAGATCAGGAACCCACATTGCTGCTTTGGAGTTCTTTTAGGTGGAAAATGTTTTTTCTAGTTCTTCACAACAATTGTCAGCCTCTTTCAGTCACACAAAAGGCAACTATATATTTCCCTGCTGGCACAGTACAGTCTTGTTTTACACTTGTCACAACATTTCATTCTCAAATACCAACGTTTTCATTCTCAGTAGTGTCCCAGTTTAAATAATAATGTCCACGAGCACACTACTTATTTACCTTCCTCATTCCTAAAGATATTTTACTCATCCACCCTAAACAGGTAACAAGAGAGATTGCTCAATAATTCCCTAAATAGCTGTTACTGCCATTGATTGCCTTTCTCTGGTAAAAGACCCTTGGCCAAAGACCCTTGCTGGAACACAGAATTACAGCACACAAATTGTTTCATACTAGAGCTGGTGAGTCCCTTTCCTCTCTGAC
Organism: Rhinolophus sinicus; assembly: GCF_057876585.1. Lineage (NCBI taxonomy): Eukaryota > Metazoa > Chordata > Mammalia > Chiroptera > Rhinolophidae > Rhinolophus > Rhinolophus sinicus. The sequence continues at coordinate 172,940,469 of NC_142517.1, read as the reverse complement.
AAGGGAGTTTTCAGGATGTAGTCATCTATGGCCATGTCTCCAAGGAAGAAGCCAACAGGTAGAGGGGATCAAAGATGAGAGGCCAGGTAAGTCTTCACAGTGAATAAAAGCTTATTTGCATTGCTACTGTCATTCATGACTTTCCTAATTATCAGGGTAACATATTTTATTTTTGTTAAGCTAGGCAGAGTTTGTTTTCTGGTAAGTTGCACACACACACACACACAAAAGCATCATTTACTTCTATTCCAAAAGCTTGTTTATTTTTATTTAAAATATACAAATATAAACATAAAGTATATCTATTTCAGTGAAATAATTCAGTACCTCTCCTCTTCTGGTTCTTTTATATTTAATCTTAAGAATCATGAACTGTTTCTTTATCTAACACTTTCTTTTATATTCTCCTAGAGAAAAAGAGAGTGCATGAATATAGGAATGTTGGAAAAAACTTTAGAAACCATCCTCTCCACCTTTTTAATTTTACAGAAGTCTGCTATGATCTGAATTTTTTGTGCCCCCCCCCAAAAAAAAATATTCATGGTTGAAATTCTAACTCCTAAAGCCGATGGTATTTAACTAACTCCTAAAACTCTAACTGAAATTCTAACTCCTAAGGCTGTTAAAGGTGGGTCCTTTAACAGGTGACTAGGTCATGAGGGTGGAACCCTCATGAATGGGGTTAATGCTCTTCTAAGAGATCCTACAGAGTTCCCTAGCTCCTTCCACCATGTGAGGATATGACAAGAAGACTGTGACCTGGGGGAGGGCCCTCACCTGATCATGATGGCATCCTAATAGTTTCAGACTTTCAGCCTCCAGAACTGCGAGTTATAAATTTCTGCTGTTAATAAACCACCAGTTTGCAAAAGCCTGAATGAACTAAGACAAAATCACAGCGAGATTCGACGACAAAGCTGTTCATACAGTGTAGTACTGAATACAATTATTATTTTTTTTGTACATTAAATTTCCTTTAATCTCCTTTAATCTAATTTACTCTTCTAGTTATTTTGTCTTAACCCTTATTTGGGGTGGGGGGATTTGGTGGTGGTTACTGATGACTGAAATGGAATCATTTATTCATTCTTTAAGAGAGACAATCCCCTTCTCTTATGACTTTACAATAATGATAGCTAACTTTTACTGAGCACTATTATAAGAGCTTTTAATGTTGTTTTTTTCATTTAATCCCTGCCACCACTCAATGATATAGGTACTGATATAATCAACATTTTATAGATTTGGTAGTCTTCCCAAGGTAATTCCCATATATTGTAACCTTTTTTTTCCAATATAAAACTGTTTTTTTAGCTTATTTTTATTTTATATATATTTTGTAAATCACTGAAAGTACTTTTTATAACCAGGGAGATTTCCATAAATAAAGCATAGATTCCGTGAGTTACCCAAGATTACACTGTCTGATGAAGAGCAGATCCAGGACATGGACTCAGACGGCCTAACCTCAATTCCAGAACCATTCCACAGGGAAGCTTGATATAAAGCAGAAGTGTCTTTAAATTAGCAGTCATGAAATTCCTCAACATTGCATAAGCTTACTGCAGGTTTGTCATTCTGGACACATTATTGATAAATTTAATGCATATCACACTATTAAATACTTTAGAAACTGGTGAGAACTATTCTAGGAGATGGTAGGTTATATTGATGTTTTACTCCTAGAGTTAATGAGACTTGGAATAAGCCTATTAAAATCTCTGAATTGAGAGTGGTCAGTACATCCAGTCACACACATTTCAGGCTAATTAAAAAGCATTCTCTTAAATGATTTTTGACCTTCATCCCTTGTTATTAAAGAGGAGGAAGAGTGTGTGGAAGATAATCATAAATTAGATTATCGGAAGCATATTTTAATTCTAGACCAGACCAAAAAAACATATAAAACCCTTTTCTTCTAAAAAGAAAAAGAAAACAAAGCATAATAATATCTATACTATAGCTATTCCATACTTAAAGTTGTAATTGGTTCTCCATTTTCTAAGTTGACTTTGGCAGGAAAACATTCAGATTATTATTTAATGCAAATTATTGTAACTAAAACTTTTGATATAAGTAAAATACATGTTACTAAATATAGTTTTCTACTAGAACTTCTATCCATTGAGGACATTTATATAAAGCAATTAAGAATGAAGTGGAATATTAGAATAAAGAATTGAGTACCAGATCTTTTCAATCAGATGTCAGTCTTGTTATGTATCTAATAAAATGAGGTTAAATGGTCGAGCTATTCCCAATTACATAAGCCTTTCGTACTTTAGTTCTCTTGTCCTCATGTTAACAAAATATCCCTGATATGGTGTAAGTCTGGTCTATGGCATCTAGCAGGTTATATTTCCTGAAAAAATAGACTCTAAGGCAAAAGTTTGTGTACAGAATGTTTATCAGGGATTGTCACTTGTAAAATGCAAAGGAAGGAAGCAGAACTGTCCAGGAGGAGAAGCAGAGCTGCTATGCAAGTCCAAAAGTTTCATTCAGTCCCACCAGGGAGATCAGAAGCTGAAATGGACCGTCAGAGTTGTCTGGCGTCAATATCAATCAGTCATTGTATCTTGGCCAACACAGGAAGGACTTGACCTGGGGAGAGGCCTGCTCTACGCCTTTTACTATATAGACTGTGTTTTCTCCCACTGATTTGAAACATTACTTTAAAAATATAGTTACATCTTTGTCCATTATTGGTAAGCAAACTCCTTTTTGCTTTCGCTGTTTTTATGGTATTGGCTAAACTCCAGTAAAATGTTTAAAAGCTGTGGTAGGAGATACCCTTGCTTTTCTCTTAATTTTAACAGGACTGTTTCTAATATTTCAACATTAAGTAGGGTGTTGGTGATAGGTTTTTGGTAGGCATCATTTATGAAGTTGACACTCCTATTATTAATCTGTTAATACTTTATTATAAATATCTGTTAAATGTTAGCAAATGCTTTTGAAAATTTATTTAGTTGGTCATGTGCTGTTCTACTTTCATCTATTAATGTAGACATTTTTCTAATGATGAGGCTCTCTGGCTAATGGAATTAATTGGTATGATCTTTCAATTCTTTATACTCATACATCCACTCTTTCCGTAGCCTCATTACGGGAGAAGTGTATTTCACCACCTATTGACTTTAAGCTGGGTATGTGACTAGTTTTGACCACTAACAAGTGGGTGAGAGTCAGTGTACTTTTTTGGAGTCTAAGATGCATTATTTTCATTTGTCTTCATGTATTTCTACTTCTGCTGTGAGAGAAACATGTTCTGGCTAACCTCATGGCCCAAAGAGAATGAGAATACGAGATATAGGGAGAAGAATTAAAATCACATATGATTTTTGTTTTTATACTCAGAAATGAAATTGGTCTACACTTTCTTCGTTCTATGATTGTCTGTTTTGGTATCAGGGAATAATAACCTTATAAAATGACAATATATCACATGCAGTTTTGTATGGTCTATGTCAGTTTACACAACATTACCAATCATTTGGCTATATCAACCATTTTTCATAACTTTTATCAATTACATTTATCTGTATTATCTTACTTCTAGTCTTTTGAGTTTGTTTTTCAACTTTGGTTATTATTTTTAAGATTCTTGAATTTAAGAATATATATTGTTCTTTGAGAACTGTATTGGCCTATTGTATCATTTTGCTATTTAATATATTATAAATCAATTTTAAACAATTTATTATTCTACTTATTCCTCTTTAACTGAAGATATAGGTAGAAATATATTCTTTCATTTCCAATGGAAAATAAACTGACTATATACATTTAGTCTATTTCTTTTTATTGCCTTTTGCAAGAAAATATGTGGCATTCAATATTTTTAATTTATTGAGATTTATTTTGCTGACTTCTACATGCTAAATACTATAAATATATTTGAAAGTACTATGTATATTATGTATTCTATTTCTTAGATTCATAATTCTATATGTGTTTGTGTTGGTGTGTGTATATACCCTAATAAATTCATTAAAGAAGCTTTTAAATTATGACATTGGTATTCTCTATATATTTCTTCATTAGTTTTTTAATCACTAGAATTAGATTCAGAGAGAGATACTATAAATATAGGATCTAATATTTGTAATATATGTTTAATTAATAAAAATATATGAAGAATTTAAGTTTATGCACTTTAATCCTGATAACAAATATTAGTATTTTTACGAAATATTAATGAGTAAGATAAAATTACACAGTGACCCTCCATGCATTAACAATATAACTTAATTATACTAAGGAGAAGAATTATAGATGATGGAAGTTGTAATTTGACTCTTTGTTGGCACATCTGTTATATTTCTTGTCAAGTTTAATCCAGAATGGCCTAAGTATGATGAGCACTGAGTAATACATGTGTCCTTCTCAGTACAAAAATAGGCATTGTGGAAGAAAAGGAAGAATTCTCGGAGTGCTATTGCATCAGATGAAATAATTCATTTAAACAATTTCAAAACTCTTTGCTTCTGAGTTTATGTTCCTGTCAAACATGGGACCTTGACACTGTCAAAAGCAGTCTTAAAGAGAAGAGACAAATACTTTCATTCTCAAATTTCTATTTTCCTAATCACCATTAAATGCATTGGGTTTTAGTTTATAAGCAGTCTCTTTCATGTGTAGGTTGTGTGAAGCATCTAATTGTCTCTTTAAAAATTGACCAAAACCTTTAAGAAACAGATCTCACAGAGGTGCCAATCATCTGGTACCTGTTGGCCTCCTCTCTAATCCTACCTTAACTGCAGATTTATCCATGTTTAGTAATACAATTCTAACTCATGGGACTCACCACTCAGAAAAAAAAGTTACAGACCTGTTGCAGAGCAAAAAATATGATTGGCAGTAACTGATGTCCACAAAGACTGTCAGTAAAGTGTGATATGTACAAGGAATGCAGTTCACTCTTGATTAGTCATGTTAATTGAGGTCAAAAATAACATAATCTGTTTGAACCCAAAAATAAATTCTTAATGTTTCATTATGCAAATAACTCAACTCTCTTTACCAACCTAACCTTTTAATGGAGAGTCTAGAGAGTTTTACATTTTTTACGTTTAGTAATTTGAAATGCACTTCAACTTTCTGCCCCTATCAACTTTTTGGTGGAAGCCTAAAATCAGTTATATGACCATGAGCCAGCAGATGCCAGATAAAAAGTCTTTATACTTTCTCTAATAACTCATGGTGATAAAAAAAAAAAAAATTAAAAAAAGATAAATGAGTGCACCTTTCTCAGGTGAATTTTGTAACTAGACATAATTTGACTAATCTGTTCCACTTAGGATCTCATTGTTTCTCATAGACTGTGTGGTATGACACTTCGGTCTTCCAAGCTGTCCACTTGATGTTCCATTGCACCTTTGTAATTGTTCCATCTGGAGAACAGAGATGATGGCAACTAGAGGAATAGAAGTAGAGAGAATGTGCACATGTGAATAAAATACTGCAGAGGAGAAAAGATGTCAATAGATACCTGGTTTAATGATTGTTTGTCAATAATTGTCTCAGAAAGTTCCCTATAATTTCAGAGAATAATATGTCCAAGGTCTGACAATGAAGTTCGTGAACTTGTTGCACCGATGTTGCTAAGCTTTTTTTTGCTATCAGAGGGATTATTTATTATGAGTTTGCACCAACTGGAAAAACAGTTAACCAAATTTACTATTTGGAAGTGCTGAAAAGGCTGCATGAAAAAGTTAGAAAAAAACCTGAACTTTTCGTCAGCAATTCATGGCTCTTGCATCACGACATGCACCAGCTCATACAGCCCTGTCTGTGAGGAAGTTTTTAGACAGTAAACAAATAACTGTATTGGAACATCCTCCCTATCCAGCTGATCTGGTCCCCAATGACCTCTTTCTTTACCCAAAGATAAAGGAAATATTGAAAGGAAGACATTTTGACAAAATTCAGGATATTAAGGGTAATACAACGACAGCTCTGAAGGCCATTCCAGAAAAAGAGGTCCAAAATTGCTTTGAAGGGTAAAGTAGGTGCTAGTGTTGGTGCGTAGATTTCCAAGGGGAGTACTTCAAAGCTGATGTAGTGCTATTCAGCAATGAAGTATGTAGCACTTTTTCTAGGATGAGTTCACAAACTAAATTGTCTGAGCTCCTATAAGCAGGAAATCACCCTCCCTACAGTACAGACTTGTATAGCTATAAAGGTATTCCTATGGACTCACCACAAAGTGCTTGGTTTTAAATAGATCCACAAAGTTCCTTCTGGCTTTCGGCCTTTTTATTTGTTGTCTCTTTTTCTGGAAAGTTCCTACTCTTCTATTCTTCACTTTCCTGTTCTCTGTCCAATATTCTGGTTTCAAACCAAATATATGCCACTCAGAAAGGCACAATCATATCTAATAGAGCTCCTCAATAGCTCAATAGCCTAGAGTCTTATCAAAGACAGATGTAACTGTCTTAACAGCAGTTATCACGATGTGAAATTATATCATCTAGTTATTCATATTCTGTCTTTCTTTACTGACATGTGAGAGCTTGTCCACTGTGAAACTCTTGTTACTAGAACAGTGTCTGGCACCAAACTGATGCCTTTAAATGTTCACTGAATAACTAAATAAAGGGAACATACCACATGATGACTATAGTTAACCCTATTGAATGGTGTTAAGAGAGTAGATCCTACGAGTTCTCATCACTAGGAAAACAATTTTTCTTCCCTTCCTTCTTCCTTCCCTTCCTTCCTTCCTTCTTTGTATTACCACCAAATCTTCAACCTACATACCTCTGAACCCATGTCCTCTTCCTTCCCTCTTGGTGCAATTTGATGTATCCCTTCCCCTATCATAATCGAATTCCTCACTTGTTCCCTACATCTCACCTCCTCCTGCCTACTCAAAAGCCCTTCTTTAGTAACGCTCTCCTTATCTATTACACCATTAGCTTATCCCTCTATATTGGATCAGTATTACCAGTGCACAAATATGCCTTGAAACCTGCCATCTTAAAAAGTGATAACACTCATTGATCCCTCATTTCTCTCCAGCTACCATCCCACTTCTTATCTCTTCTCCATCAAATTGTCTAGTGACAGCCTCTGTGTCCTCATTTCCAATATTCCCTCATACCTTCTTCAGCCAAATACTTAAACCCCATTTCCCTATTGAAACTACTCTTGGCAAATTCACCAGGGACTTCCATGTTGCAAAACCAATGGTTTCCTTTCAATGACCCATACATTTGTTTTGTTTCAATCCTAATCTCTTTCCTGAGTTTCCCCCATGTAAAACACGGTGCCTACTAAATATAACACCCTGATTTCCAGTAGGAAATTCCAACACTGGTACTGTTATTTGAATCAATTATGTATACTGAATAATATCTGTTCTGTTTAGAAAACTTGCCTCTCTCATTAACAGGTTCCTATGAGAACATCAGCTATTTCTTTTTCTTTTTTTTAAATTACATTTATTGTGGTGATATTGGTTGGTAAAATTGTATAGGTTTCAAGTGTACATTTCTATAATACACCATCTATATATTGCATTGTGTTCACCACCCAGAGTCGGTTCTCCTTCCATCACCATACATTTCACCTCCTTTTCCTCTTTTACCACCCCCTCCCCCCTTACCCTCTAGTAACCACTAAACTGTTGCCTGTGTCTATGAGTTTTTGTTTCTTTGTCTTGTTCCTTTGTTGCTTTCAGTTTCATATCCCACATACGAGTGAAGTCATATGGTTCTTGACTTTTTCTGACTTATTTCGCTTAGCGTGATAATCTCAAGATCCATCCCTGTTGTCGCAAATGGCAGTATTTCATCTTTTCTTATGCCATATCAACAACCTGCTCACTTCCATGCTTTCGCTTAACCTGCTCTCCCTATTGCCACCCACACATAGTATGCCACCAAGTCCTGTTGCCCCTCCTGAAACAAGTTCTGAATTCATACGTTTCTCCCCATATCCCTTGCTATCAATCTAGTCCCCATCACTACCATCTTGTACCTGGACCACTGAAAGAGCATCTCCCAAGTCCTTCTCATTGCACTTAGAACTAAAAGCTAAGTTTCTCATTGTAACTTAAAAATCTCAACATGATCTGGGCTCTGGTCTCCTTTGAATTCACTTCTCTCTCTTGAATTTACTTCCCTTCAGACAAAATCACCTGCATTTCAAAAGTCCAAGGAAGTCTGAATTCTCCTCTTGATAGTTGCTGTTACAGTTTTTGTCATTGTTGATGCCTGAAACTTAGAGGAGTGTTTCTTTCCCTTTGAAGTTTCATAAAATTAAGACATATGCTGGGGTTGATTAATCTATATTGATTTTATCTGGAATAAAGTATACCTTGCAATCTGTGGATTCAATTCTGCCTTGATTTCAGGAAGACTCTCCTAAATTTCATCTCTGGATATTTTATTTTATTTCATTTCTTTTTTTCTCTTTGTCAAATACACAAACTACAAATACCTTGTATCTCCTGTTGCTTCCATAGCAATGATTTTCCTTTTAATTCTTAAAATTTTTTTTTCAGTCTGTTTTTCAAATACATTTTCCAGCTGTTTTCATCCATATACTTTTTCTTTCTGTAATTAATATGACCTCACTTTTTCTGATGTTTTGTTTTCCTTCCTCCTTGTTCTTGGGCACCACCAACTCATTTTTCATTCTTTTGTTTTTTTATTCCATCCTTGAATCTTGTTCCTAGAGGTGGTGTATCATTCAATTCTTTGAACCCACATGCCACTTTATGGCATGATGTTCCTCTGATCCACAGCACTGTTATTCTGCTGTGTGGTCTTCATCCTCCTTTTGGTTGTAGTACGTCTTCCTCCCCTCCTCCCTTGCCTTTCCCATCTCCTTGCCTTCCTCCTCCCCTCCCTTTCTGTGTGTGGCTTGCACTTTACCCCTGCTCAGCTCTCAAAGACCTGAAATGGTGAGTGGCTTCCACAGCTGCCCCTCTCAGAGCCACATTCAGTTAGCTCGTTGCAAAGGTGGCAAGTCTTTTACGTTTCTTTCACAGCACGCTTCCAGCCACTTTGCGGCTCAGACAATTTTCAGTTGGTCCTGAAGCAGGTACACGTGCCCTTACCTTATTCCCACCCCGGGGCCAAGCGGTTAGTACCTAAGAGCACATTCTCTGCACCATGCGCGCCCTGCTAATGCAGTCTTTGGTCTGCCTGCCAGCATCGTCCTCTCTCTGGGACATACCCTCCCAAGTCATTTCCTGGGTGCGTGTGGTCCACGTAGTCCATTAGATCGTCATGTACGATGAACAACATCTTCTGTCAGATCCCCACATAGCACGCTGCCTGTCAGAGCCGCACTGCGACGTGTCTGTCAGATTTGCACTTTGGACGTAATATCCTGGATCTGTATGTCCCACATCCTCAGTCAGTGTTCATTTTGTTGTCATGAAGCATGTCACACAGAAATAACTGAATTAAGATATCGTAATCAACTCTTGAGTTTTGTGTCTGGATGTATTAAGTGCTGGAATCTATACTGGTTAATAAAATCCATTATGTCCCTGAAGAGTTACATGGAAACTGATTGGGGTAGGGAAGGAGAGAAAAATTATTTCTAATTTAAATGCTGAAAGAGAACATTGTCTACATAAAGGAAATCTGTGGTGGATCCTTTAAAAAGTTAAATATATAGTCAACTCTCCATATCCTTTTTCCACATCCACCAATTCAACCAACCAGAGATAGAAAATGCTTGGGGAAAAAATGTTACGTTGTTACTGACATGTACTATGTAGTCAGGCCTAGGATGGTTGCATCTGCACTGAACACGTACGGACTATTTCTCTTTTCATCATTCCCTAAACAATAGCGTATAACAACTATTTACATAGCATTTACATTGTATTGGGTATTATAATCTAGAGCTGATTTAAAGTATATAGGAGGATGTGCAGAGGTTATATGCAAATACTACACCATCATATATGAGACATGAGCATTGGTGGATTTTGGTATTGGGGCTGGTATCCTGCACCTTCCCTCCACCACTACCTCCTACCCCCAGCCAAGGGATGACTATGTCTTAGTTTGCAAGTTGATAATTTTCAAATCACATTTTCATAAACTGAGAGACTGAATATACAGAGAGCACTTGCATTACTTTATGAATATACTTCATGGCACTTCAAGTGGACAATATAAGAAAGGAGACACAAATCACTACAAGTAGTACTAATACCTAACGATAAGACTTTTTACTGGGGCAGTCAGTTTGCTCGGTGTTTAGAGCGCAATGCTCATAACATCAAGGTCACTGGTTTGATTCCCACGTGGACCAGTGAGCCGCGCCCTCCACAACTAGACTGAAAACCACAACTTGACATGCAGCTGATGGGTCCTGGAAAAACACACTGTTCCCCAATATTCCCCAATACAAATTAAAAAAAAAAAACAAGACTTTTACTTTTTAATCTATTTTATGAGCTTTCAGAGAAACTGCACCCTGTGATTAGTTTAAGAAATAATGCAAGCCATCCTGACTAACACAGTTGTCCATTATTGCTCAAGTCATGTTGCCTGGAAACATTTAAAAAGCAAAAGCATTTTAAACATTTCATACTCACTATTGATTCTGGCTGCTTGTTGCCTTTTATTTTTATTCTCTGGTTCATAAATTCCTACTCTAAATGTTAGAGAAATAAAAGCAATATTTCACCATTAGTCAAAGATACACAGTAAAACTTAAGATTAAAGTAACCATTATTTTTGTTACAAAAACTATTGTTCACTTGAGATTATAAATACAGTTATATTCATTTGAAATATATAGAATATTATATTATAGTCCTAGTCAAAGTATGGCATAATTTTGTAATATGTCATGGTATTATTATATGAAATCTACAAATTTTCCAATAGGAATATGAATTTCATTTACTATGACTGTCATTTCTCAATTTCTCTGAACCTCCATCCCCCCCCCAAAAAAAAAATAAGTATGTTATATAGTAAATAAAATATAGTGGTTCATTAAACAGACACATTCTAATGGAAATAATATTTTGTAATACATTTTTTAAAATCTAGATATAAATGCCTATTGTAAATATTAAGACTTCTTAATGGAATGTCTGTCAACACTGATCAAGTGATTCATGCATTTTTAAAATCATAAATATGGAAGATACCTAAGGGAACAAGAAATTCAGAAACCTCTTTGATTTATTTTAATTGCTTTATAAAATTTGGGTTGAATTATTTAAAAGAAATGTGTTAATATTAAGATCAGGGAAAGAAGCTCAAAGGCTAACTTATCCAGTATCTTGTCTCAAACACCTTACTTTGTAGTGATTTTAATATATTACTTTATTTTCAGCTAGCCATTTGTTTCTCAATCATAAAATATCTTAGTCCCATAAATACTACCTTCATTAAACATTTAATCCTTCAGGCCATAGATGAGATCAACCACTTTTTTTCCTCAAAAAACAATAAATTTAAGGTAGGTGCATGAACATAAAACTTTAAAAGTACTAAAGACAAATGATAACATACAAAGTTACAAAACAATTGTAGAAAATAAAAACTTTTCTGTAAATCTCCCAACATAGTAAAAGATAATTCTACTAAATGATGTTTAAGTTAAAATGAAAATATTCTCCGGAAGATCATAATTCTAATCTGTTAGGTTCAAGATTTTATTTTTCAGGGTTGTGGGAATTTGCAAGTACTGCCAGCACTTGTAAAGCACTGACTATGTGCCCAAGACTTTAAAGGGCTTTGCCTCTACATACAGTATCGTCCTTATAACAACCTTGTGACATAAATATCATTATTATCTTCATTTTAATAGAAAAGAATAAGTCCAGAGTGGTTAAATAACTTGGCAGTAATGGTTTCCTTCCACATAAGTAAATAGCCAAGCCAGAATTTAAACCCTTAGATCTAGTTCCAAAACTTCTTTATTGAACTGCTGTGTTGTGGTATCAACTCACATGAATTGAACTTACATACCCAAATTTTAGGAAACCTAAGATACATGCTGGTTCTTCTCTCATCTGGGTAAATACATTCATTTAGCTATTGATTATCTCTCTCTCTTTAAAATGTCTTAGAATGGCAATATATAATAGATGTACATAAACTATATCTGTGTCCATCACAACATCGTAACCAAACTGCAAAAATGTATGTGTGGAAACATTTGTTTTCCCCACAAAAATTTTCACTAGTCAAACTCATACTAGTTGATAATGACCTTTGAGACCAATAAGATGTCTGAGTTGCCAATAATGTAGCTTCTGTTTGCCAATGTGTAATACAATTATGATAAAATCATAACCCAATATTATAAAAAACAAAATAATTTTCCAGACTTTGCCATGGAAGAACAATGTCAATTTGGATAATGCCTTCATACTGTAGTCTTTAAAATACCTCTGAGAAAGGGGCAAATTATTATGATATATTTCATACAAAGAAAATGGTAGGATTGTCTTTTGACAACTCACAGGTGAAGAAAACTTGAGTCATCACTCTACAACAGATCTGATTATGTTTTCTTATAAATATACACATCACCATTTTGAATTATTTGGATACAAGAAGACACTGAAGTACAGTTTAACAATTAATCTGTAAGCAAAAAGTTAAATCAGACACAAAAACTATTCCTAGTTTTTCAGGACCAAGACAAAAATAAAACCCCCTTTGGTGTCTAACGTACTGTTTATTGACCAATTTTTACAAATGTATTGATCACCAGTTCTCTTAACACTAGAAATTACATGAGTTGGCTGATACTTCAGTGCTCTAAATACACGTGATCATATTTTTGGTATAAAAATATTCTGTAATGCTGTGAGTCTCAAACATTAATATATACTAGAAATATATTCGAAATAGAACTTGTTTAAAGTGATGATTTTTTCTGTAGAGTCTCAATTCTCCTGTAATTCAGATTCAATAGCTGGCATGAGGTTTGAGGGAATCCACATTTTAATAAGCAAACTCACTAATTGTGGTGCTGTTGATGTTAGACCATACTTAAAACAAGACTGTGATAAACCTATTATTCAAAAATTTAACTTTTTTTTTTCATGCAATTAAACGAGAAACTGAAGTAATATGAATAAAGATGTGGAGGTGTTTTGGACAGTAAATTTACCTGCCATTGGAGCCCTTCACGCAAAATATTTCTCCATTAAACTAATACACTACTGTGTCTTTGCAAAACAAAGTAATGTGTTCATTCTTACGGATTGAAACCCCGTTTGAAAATCATGGGTGATATGGGCTAAGGCTGAGGGTCTCTGCTATGGCAAACAACCCCTAGTATCTGAGAGGCATAAAACAACAAAGATTTCCTTCTTGTTTATGTTCTGTGCTCATCATGGACCTTGGCGATTGCAGTCACTCAGGGATTCAGGATGATGGAGTGGCTGCTGATGCGCATGATGTTGGCTTCTATGTCAGAGGCAAGAGGAAGGCTCTACCAAGCTTTGGTTTCATCAATTAAATGCCTATGACTCATTGGCCAAAACTAGGCATCAAGCTGTCTCAAACACAAGAGACAGAAAGGCAGTCCTACTATGGGCCTGAAAGGGAAAGTGTGGGGGCGGGGGGATGGGAATATTTAGTGAACAGCAATTATGACTGTCACAAGCCACCAAATTCTTTTCCGAGAACTGCTCCTGAAGCCTGATGTCTGAACAGCAAGTGAACCACTTAGCTGTCGGTTAAAGACACTTTATGACTCCAGAAAATCTACATGTGAAAAATGCTGTGCATGACATGATTAGACATCAACACTATGTCTACCTCAAACAGATGGCAGAAATGTAAAACCTGTGAAATGGAAGAAAGAAACTTTAATTATTGAAATATGTTCGGCATATTATGGGCAGAGAAATTTGTCCTATTGACTAATTTTTTGGATTTTTTACTAGACAATGATTCATTTTCTGACCAGTGCAGCTTCACTAATTTTTCTATAAACAAAATTCATCATCCCAAACTGCACTTTGATTAGTTTAATTAGAATTTCTGCTTCATTGTCACTACACAAGAGAAACTTACAGAGTGGGAAGAGGCCAAAGGTTTGTCTTACCACCAAGTTATTCAACACAGACTATATAAAATTTGTTCAGAAAGTGGAAGATAACTAATTTTTAAAGCATGATTCCTTTCTTAAACAATACATCTTTCCTCTAAAACTGTTAATAGACTCGCCACTTAAAATTTTGTGATACCTTGTAACTTTTGAAGCAATACTTGCTTCATTTTTTAAAAATAATGCTATTACTTTTACAGTTTTGTTTTGTCTATCAAGAAACAACTTTCTCACTATTCAGTGAGGAGTCTGTATAGAAATTATCTGTATTTTCATTACCTTATTAACGTATACACCTGAATCCATTAAGTTCTTGAAAAGAAACCATGGTCCCTAAACAATTAAAAAGTGTTTATACTGTGCTTGCAAAACAATTTAAAAATATTTATCTAATTTAAGAGGGGTTTCAGGTTCCATTTTTTTTAATAGAACAATTCTTTAATCAAAACAAGTTTACATGTTGACACCTATGGCTTCCTAGACTAAATCTGTCCAAATTTTAATTGTACTATGGACCAAACAGATATAATAGCAAGAGTTTCCTGAAAACAGTGGGTCCTAGGTTCCATTATAAGACTCCTCAAAAGCAAAGCTCCAAACTATTGAAATAATTCAAACTTTTCATCTATAGATGAAAGCAATTATCTGAGAGGTCATAACATACAATGCATGTCACATGTAAACACTGAAGTATTCAAAGCGTTTTTCCATTTTCAGTTTCAAAACATGACAAGTGTCTTTTAGTTACTAAAAGCCACCAACAGACCTAATCAAAATACCTTAGAAATGTTTTTTAAGTTACCCCTAAACTTTATTTGTTATCCTTGGATCTCCCTACTTTAGTCCACATACATGAATATACAGAATTTCAAAAAGTACTCCTTTACTTTGCCTTCTGCCTCAGAGCACCGGTTCCACTTTTTGCAATCCTCTCACATGTGTATGCCACAGAAATAAAAATTCCCTTCTGATATAGCCATGCTTTCAAACAGGTTAGTTTCCTTACATGACATTTACTTTTATGTATTGTGCAGGCATCATGAATTGTTTTCCAATTTAAAAAAATAGCAGTTAGTGACATCCTTAATGAGTGTGACTTTTTTAAAAAATTCAGAAATGTCTTAAAAAGTAATTTTTATCATTTAGTTTTCAGCTGCAGCTACCGGTGCCTGTAAAGGATCTTAGATGACTGAACCCTACATACAGCTCATTCCTATACATACCTATCCTGTTGTCTGCAGGAAAGTCATGTGACTTCACTGAATTCCCAGCCACAAAATTAAATTACTTTCAAGAGTTAACATGAGCTTTATACCTTGTAAAATTGTCAGTTCAATGTCAGTTGGATATCTACTTATCATACAAAATGGCATACAGACTGCACATTGTTACAACTCAGTAGGATAATGCAGCACCACGTAGACTTTGAGATTGACTTCAGACGGAAGAAGTGAGTACTTTTACAGAAGTAACATTTTATCCACCATAAACATGCATAACTTCTACAAAACCCACAAACAGCGAAAAGACAGTCTGATATATCAAAGATTTTTAAAAACTATGCACAAAACCCACCAGTTTGGGAAGAGAGCAAAGGTTTATACAAATAGCAGTTTTAATAATGTAACTTCTTTCTATTATCAATTCACATTAACATATAGACACTAATTGAAAATATGTCTGGAAAAGCAGTTCAATATTTCCTAAATGAATTTTCCCTCACATTTACCTTATAATGTAGCTGTTATTACTGCACAAGTACAATTAAGCAATGTTTAATTATTTTAAAACAAAGATAAAGAGATTTTCTCCCTCAAAACAAGTTTTAAATGCCAAAATCTATGCTTATTAAACTTTAAAACTTTCAGCAGTCTAAATATTTCATGTGAAAACCATTACAAACTTCTCAAATGTTCTTTATATTTCAGGTATGTCAACCTATTTATCTAGCATGTAACATAACACTAAAGAGATCATTCTGTCTCTGTCTTCACAGGATGGTTTTTTCTTACTGCTGGTCTCACCTTTGCTTTCTTCACTGCCATCTCCATTATGTTGTGGTTGTGTAGTCTTGAGCATCAAATCTCCATTTAGAGTCTTTGAACCTGTCTGTTCCTTTTGTAGCTTTTTGTTTGGCCTGTTCTTCCCTTCATTTTTGGTTTTATTTGCTTCCTCTTGCTGTTTTGTTGTTGTTGTTGTTGTTTTGTGGGGGTTTTTGCAAGAGATTTATTCAGCATCTTCTTCATCGACCAAAAACATATTTTTTTTTTTTGGCAAGAGATTTATTACAGAATCTTCTTCACCAACCAAAACCATGTTCTTAAACTTGTTATAGCACATTGCAGACTTTTCCATGATAATCTGACTCACTTTAAATCACCATATTTTTTTCCAGTGCTGTAATCATCTCTGTGTGTTTCTGAGCTTGTTGTCTTATACCTGAAGCAAGTTTATCCAAGTCCTCAATACACCTGTTCACATCAAGATTATCAAATTTGAGTGATTTTTAAAAAAATTTCAGCATGCAGTCTTTGAAATCAAGAATCCATTGTCGTTTCTCATGTCTCCACTTTCTTAACTTCTGGCTTCTTTCCTTCATCTTTATTTTGCTGCTCAGTTTCATTTGTTCCTCTTGCTTGAGTTTTTTATCTGCTGCCTCTTTCTTATGTTGGCCTTTCAGCATATTCCTTCAGTGAGCAATCTGAAAGTTTCTTCTACCTTTTCTCTTCTTTTCTCCTTCTTGATCATCTTCTTCCTTTTCAGAATCAGAGGTTAATGTAAACCCTGTTTTAGCTTTTTTTTTTCCCTTTTTGATTCATCTTCTTTTCCCCCCCGCCCCCCGCCCTTTTTTGTCTGGCTCTTTTCTTGGCTTATCTTCTTTCTGGCCTTCTTCATTTTTTAAAGTTGTATTTTAGGTTGTTTTTACCTCTTGGCCCCTTTTCTTACTTTTGTCTTCTCCAATTACCATGTCACTCTCAGAAGGACAGGTCTGTTTTATCATTTTGGCTCTGCCTCTTGGTTTTGGAGGCTTAACTTCTGTGGCTGCAAGTCATCCTCTGTGAGGACTCGCTTTTAGATGAACAGATACTGATGCTGTTGTCACTACTCTGCCTCCTCGGTTTCTACTTGCTTTTCTGCCTTTCTCTTTCTCTCTCTTCTGGCAGCTTTTGGAGTGGCTATGTCAGTTGCTTTAGTCACATCCTCCTTGCTGGCTTTTTCTTCATCGTCAGTATCTTCTTTTGAAACATTAGTTTCCTTTTCTTCAATTTGAACATCAGATGATGCATTAGATTGCTTAGCTGATGGCTGCTGACTTGAAATTTTCACTTTTGTATTGTTATCTATCTCCCAGAAACATTCATTAAAGCCTTTTTGTTTATTTGGTTTTCGTACTTTTCCTTTTTTTTTTCTGAGTAAGGAACTATATCCTTTGGACCTAAAAAAGCAGTCTCATGAGTTCCAAAAAACAAACAAACAAACAAAAATGGGTAGTTTGTTTGTGGGTAGCTTTAGAGTTCCTCAGAAACTTTATCTATGCATTATTTGATCTCATTTATTTAAGGGGAAACTAAAAGGTTATAAATGTGAATAAGGTATAATTTTAATAATTATGAGTTAGAACAGATAATTGATGAACTTGAAATTATACCATCGGACTAGTGGACAACTTAGAGTTATGTCTTTTCATGATGATCAAGGCCTAATGTATATTCTGATTTGGTACTGAAAATAAGTTCAGTTTCATGTGGACCAGTTAATTAAATGAAATGATAATACAGTCCTTGTAGACAACAATAAAACAAAGTATATGGGGATTTTAGTCACAATCCTATATATTAGTGATATTTTCATAATGCATTCAAGTACACCAAGAAATTCCTTCCAGCATTCACTAATTGTCCTGGGGGTCCTTGAAGCTTGTCCTTATTACTGAGTCTCAAACTTAATGTCCCATGTTTCAGATTTCTGTCACGGCAACATACCACTTCTGGTATCAAAATCTGTGCCAGTTAGGTATTGCGGCATTAAAAACAAAACAAAATTCAAAAACACTTTATTGTATCACAACTTTGAGATTCAGAAGTTCACATAAATAAAACTGGGAATAGTTTATTTCTATTTCTTAGTGACTATTAAAAATTTTAAATACACAAAATAATTTTAATAAGATAAAAGGAAAGATAAGTAAAAGTAAAATGTTACAATGTCTATGCTCTAAGAAGTGATAAAATACCAATTTATATATTAAATTGGAATAAATCAGAGATATGACATATAATGTCTAGTGTAACCATTTAAAAGAGTTAAACAATATTTAGAAATCAAGATAGAGGAAACTGAAATCTAAGTTAATTAATACAACAAAGGCAATAAAGGAGGTAAAGAGGAATACAAATCAGATAGATCAGACAGCAAAAATATAAGATGTTAAATTTAAACACAAATATAGTAGTACCTACAAGAAATGCAAGTGAACCAAATATTTCAAATAAAAGACAAAGATTATCAGATTTAAAAGATTAAAACATATGCTGCTTTCAATAGACACACCTTAAATACAAAAATATAGGAATATTTAAAATAAAAACTTTGTTAAAAAGCATGCAAATATCAACCAAAAGAAGGAAGAGTTAGCTACATTAATATCAGCTAAAAATAGGTTTTAAACAAAATAGTGATAAATTAATAGTGATAAAGAAGTATATGTTATAATGGCAACGGGGCTTAAAATATTATGTGCCTAATAACATAGTATTAAATGTCTAATGCAGACAAAATGACATAATTTACAAAAAGAAGGAGACAAACCCACAATCATATTGGAAAAATTAACATTTTTTACTTCTGTATTTGAGGACATAAACTGACAAAAATCAATTAGGATACAAAAGATTTCAGGAGCAAATCAATCACATTGACCTTATTGATGTATATAGACCATTACACCAAGCAACTGCCGAATGCCTACTCTTTTCAAGAGCACTGAAAGGAATATTTACCAAAATTGACCAAATGCTGAGCTAGAATACAAGGCTCAACAGATATTAAATAAATTGTACAGAGTATGTTTTCTTACCAAAATTGTATTAAGTTTGAACTCAGAAACAAAATATAACAAGAAAATACCCAAAACGCTCTAAGTTACATACTTTGAAACAAAAGCCATGAGTCAACAAGGAAATCATAATGGAAAATGGAAAGTATTTTTAAAAGAATGATGGTTAAAATGGAACACATTAAAACAGAAGGATCAGCTCTAATGTAGGGTTAAAGGGAATTGTGTAATCTTTACTGACTACATGAGGACAAAGAAAACTGAAAATCAGATCTAATCATCTGTGTGAAAAACAGAGAAAAGCAAATATTAAACACTATGAAATAGAAGGGAGGCAATAATAAAAATAAAAGACGAAATTAATGAATGCCAAATACATGTACAACAGAAAAAAATAACAATATCAAATGTTTGGTTTTTTTGGTTGCGCTATAGCAAAACTGACCTAAGATAAATATAAATTTCTGAAAAGCGTTGTTTTAAACACTTCTGCTCTGCCTCACCTCCACTTGATTGACCTTTTTTAGGCTCCCAAGTATAAACAACTTAGAAATGTAAGTTTGAGGAAGTTAACGTCTCCTGGGGTAACCCTTGGCCAATATTGCCTATTAGCTAATGAAGAAACATTTTTCATTTCCAGGACTAGGATAAACAATTCTGAGGAGCAGCCTTCACACCTACTTACTGGATTCTAGGGAATCCAACCCCAATGTACTCAGAGTAAACAGCTTGGTTAGCAAATCTACCCTGACTTTCCTCACTGTCTCTTATTTCCTCACTCCTGTTTTATGGGATAATTACCTTCTTCTAAGTCTTTGTGTCAGGATCTGTTTTTATATATTTATTTTTCTTTTTCAATACAGGGAAAAACAGTCCAATGTCATTTCACATAATTTGGATCTGTAAAGTAAAACCTCTCACAAAAAGCCTCAGGCCATATGGTGTCATAAGCAGATGCTACTAATCATATACAAATTCTCCTAGAGAACAGGAAAAGAGGGAAAACTTCCAAACTCATTGTATAAGGTGAGCATAACCTTGACATCAAAGCCTGACAAGGAGATTAAAAGAAAAAGCAGGCCAGTCTCTCTCACAAATATAGATGTGAGAAATTCTAAACAAAAAAATTAGCAAATTGACTGTAGTAATACATAAAGGAGGGTAACAGGTCACAAATCTTTGGGATTATTGCAGTAATATAAATGTAGTTAAGCATTTGTGAACTCCATTAATATTATTCACCATATCTACAGAATGAAGGAAAAGAATCATGGACTCAATATATGCAAAAGTATTTGAAAAATCCAATATCCTCTCATGATAAAAAATGCTTAGCATGCTATAAATTGAGTGAAAATTTCATAATCTTATAAAGGTATAAAATTACGTAGGTGCACATATACCGGTACTAGAGCAAATACCATACATAATGATGAAATGTTGAAAACTTTCCCTGTCAATTGGAGAATAAGGCAAGGGTGCCTGCACTCATCCAAACAAAATCATTAAAAATAGGAAAAAATCAGAATCATGTGCCAACTGATGGTATGCAATGGGAATACAGCATCACTTTTGGAATATTCCTGCCAAGATAAATAACCTAATCTAATTATGAGGACACATCAGACAAACACCAATAGAGGGATCTTCCACAAAGGAAGTGCCTTGTAATCTTCAAACACTTCACGGTCAAAGCAGTCAAGGAAAGACAGAGGAATCAAGAGACAAAGAAAGACTAAAGAGACATGACAGCTTAAATCAATTTGTGATTCTGAACTAGGAGTTTTTGCTTTAAGAGACATTATTGTGACATTGGTGAAACCTGAATGGGATGATTTTTAGAAGATAGTGATGCATCAATATTAATTCCCTGCTCCTGATGGTTGTAATATGATTATTTATGAGAATGTCCTTATTTGCAAGAAAGTATTTCAGGCTGAGAGGGCTTTGGCTCTGCAATTTAGTCTCAAATTGTTTAAAGGGGAAACAAGTCCTCTGTATGGCATGTGCAACTTTGCTGTAAGTTTAAGATCATTTTTTTTTAATTCCTACAATTTATAAGGGAAACCTACATTGTTAAGGTGATTTTACCTTTTTAATTATTTAAATAATTCCGTGATTTCAAATTTGGCTTCTTTAAAAGGAATCAGAGTTTACACAGAAGATCCTTTCCAGAGCTATATAATTAGGTCAAATCTGTCATTGTGTCGGAATCAGCTCCTTTGCAGGCATAAAGAAAAGAATGGGTGTTTACTTTTTCATTGTACTTCTTATTCTTACTACTAAGGATGAATGTATTTTTAAAAAATCATTTTGAAAAAAAATCATTTTGGTCTTTTGCGTTATGTTCTAAACCTCCATTACATGTATTAAATATGCTCATAAACCTGTATTGGTATAATAATATAACTTGATACCATGCAAGAGGAAAACATAAACAGTGCCTGAAAGACTGCACTGTTTGTATCTAATAAACTGTTTCCGAATATGTATGCTTAGTTATAATGACTATGTGGATTTTAAGGTGCTATGTTTGATGTCTTGACATGATTTCAACAAGGGTAGACTTTATTTCACATTTTTTATGGCTAAAAGTGAGGAGAAGTGGTGGACTGTACTGCATATTACTAAACTACTTTGGTTTTCTGATAAAAGAAAGGTGTTGATGTTTATCAGACTTTACAGACAGACCATTAATTCTTGACAAAGCAATCTACTGTGAAATTTTCCCAAATGGTATTCTACTTATGTATTTGCTAATTAGAAATAAGAGTTTTGCCTGATTAATACAATTATGAGTATATTGTGTGAAATAGAAGCTAATTTTTTCATTAGAGTAATAGTGGTATTAAAATTAAGCAATTTAGACAATTGAACTTTGAATAATCAGTAGGATCAGTATTGTCATGGTTATAATTACTTCCACAAAACATCATTTCTACTTTTCATATGCACTTTGTGTGAATGACATGACTTATGATTATCATGAAATTGTTTTGGTCATTATAACAACCACTGAAGAATTTTTGCAGTTAAGCAACAAATGAATTGCCATTAATTCATAAAGGGTGTATTTATCAAATGCTTAGTATTTTCCACATATGGCACACAAGAGGTATTAAGGTTGAAATAAAAATGCTGTTAAGATATAAGTGTTTTCTTATGATGCTAAACAAATTCTATTATCTCTTTAAAAAACCTGAAACTAAAAATAATTCTAATTTTAAACTTAAAATATTTAAATATCTATTGTGTATCCATTATTTACAATTCTTGAGCAATGTATGAGGTATCAAGATAGATGAAGAATAGCAGTAGAGTCATAGAATACAGTATAATAAAATAAGGGAAACAATGTAACATTAATACAGTTTGAATCTGATAATTTTAATAAGAATGAAGCAAAACCAATTGATATAACATAAGGTTAGGGTTAGACCATAAAGGAGATATAAAGCCTTGAGTAAATTTGTGGGTGACTTACTTGAGTTTTGTTTCTAACTCTATGAGAGGGCTGTTGATGATGCTTTCTTCTTAGCCCTTTCCATGTACTTCCCTATCGTGTTTTATGTCCAAGTAATATTTTAAAAAATATTTTGAAAATATGTACTCATGTAAAGTGAATTTTCTTTTGTATAATAATTGAAGGGTTTTTTTTTTTTTTTTTTTAATTTAGTAGGGAGATATTTATATACAAAGTAATACAGGTGTCCAACACACATAGCATAAAAAAATCATGAAAGTATTATGCAGTGGTACATGGTCACATCAAATACTAAGATGATGCCATCAAAATGAATGAAATTTGAGTGTCAGAGGGAGTAGACTGATGGAGATTAAGATTTGATGGAAGAGAAACCAGGCAAAGAAGGAAGAGCATTTCAGTGTGAGGGTATATCATGGGCAAAGACCCAAGGTCAGGCATAGATACGGAGTGCTTGATAAGAAAGGACAGTGTGCCTGAAATGCAGATATGTAGCAGGGTGGAAGAGGAGACTGGACATAAAAGTAAGGATTGGTTTTTGTGGCACCGTCCAGGCCTTATGGAGAGTCTTGCTGTTTATCATAAGTGCAGTGGAAAAAACAAGCATTTTCAATGAAGAGGTGATGTGTATGCATTCGTGAGGGTGAGGGAGATAAGGGTACAGGGGAACATTTCTAATTTTAAAGGATTACCTTCTTTAAAGCAAAGAATTACTAGAAAGAAACCAGAACGAATGTGGTAGAACAGATAATAATTTCAGTCACACAACACTGCCATTTTTTTTTTTTTTATACATTTTAGAAACGTAAAATAGTTGAAAACAGTTAAAACACTTTATTCTGGTTAAATGTTTGCTCTTTGGTTTTCTTTCCCCTCCCTCAACTTCTCTCCAAAAGGTATCTGGGTTCAAGCAACCACACTGCCCTTGGAGTCCCCACTGGTCTCTGTGGCAGGGTGGTTTCTCTCATAGGTTCCTGGCCTAGTAGCTACTGAGATACAAATGATTCTATTGTGCTGTAAACCACTTATCCAACTCTGACTAGACTGACCTGACACAGTGGCTCCTTATTCCAATTGCAGCCTTTGTTAGATCCACAGATATTCTTAGCAGTTCCAGGTCCCATCCCTAACAATACTCCCACTCCACCATTGCCACCTGGGAAATGAGAATGCATCCTGATCCTCTATAGAACATGTGTAACCAATAGACGCCATGTATGTCACCTAAGATTCTTCTCTGTAGCCACTGCCTCCACCCATATGTACTATTGCAGAATATGGCACAAGGCCAAATGGAGCCTTTAATGGGTTTCTTCCAGGGAATTGGGTCACTAGTTTCAGTGTTCTCCTCTTACCCTTCTGGAAGTTTCTACTGAATATCCACGAATACCATCATGTCCATCCACCATGAGCACAAATATGCACACATAACCTTGAGTTTCCTCATACAGAGGTGTAGGGTAAGGACACTGATGTTGAATCCTTTGCCCTTTACCTTCTTCTGAGGGCAGGATTCCCCCCAAACCACCCCACCCCCCACCACATGATATTCTAAGATCTCTTGCATACAGGGAAACAGATATTCAAGGGCACTAGTACTGACTCACAATTTGTTAATAAGAGGTTGACAAATTTAGAAAACCTTCCAACTTGACACTATTATATTGCTAGGGATTTTTTTCTTTAAATTTTTTCATTGGCCATAAAAGCTAAGCATTGACTGGTTTTGATTTTTTTTTCTGCTCTTGCATTTCTACCACAACAGTTCTAATTCTTACCTCTCATTCTGTTTCTACCTCAAAGCATATATATGACATTAGTTAACCAAGCATAAGTCTAATGCAGCGACATTAAAAATGAAATAATTTATTTCAAAAGAGATTGCATCATTACATGAGGAAGGCAAGCATCTATAGCAGTAATCTAGAAGGTAGAGGATTGGACTAGGTTGATGGTGATAGAAATGACAAAAAGTGAATGGATTTAAAAAATAAATCTGTCCCATCACGTATTTATGTAAATAAAATTTTATTGTAACACAGTCACATTCATTCATCTGTGTGCTCTCTGTGATTGCTTTGTATTATAACAACAAAATTCAGTTGTCAACAAAGATCATATAATCTGCAAAGCCTAAAATATTTACTACCTTGTCCTTCACAGAAAATTTTCAATAGCATAGCTAGAAATTCTATGCTTTATATGTTCTAATTGTTTATTAAGGTTATCAACAAGGCTATTCTTACTTTTGTGAACAATTTATTTTGATCCTTATTTTTTAATTTATTTTCTACAGGCAGAATTGATGTAAATATTATTTAACTTTATATGGAAGGAAACTTGAAGATGGTATTCACATTCAATTTTTAAAACTGATAATGAATTGTTTTGTGATTACTCTGTTTTAGAATTCTTAAAATTCATTTATGGAAAATTTCAAGCACATAAAAGTAGGGGGATAATGATGAACTTTCATCTACATATATTTCCTAGTTTGAGCAATTATAAATTCATCATTTTTTATACTTCTATAGTTCTTTACTGTTGCTTATTTTGAAATTAATTCAATACACATATTTTTTCTGTAAATATTTCAGTTTATATGTATAAACTATAAGTACTCTTTTGAACATAATACATTTATCACACCAAAAATGACAGTATTTGTTTAATAATAGATTGTTGCATAATTTTATAGTGTGTTCCAATCACTCTCCTGTGAAATCTATAATACATACTGCAATTGGATAATATGACTCTTGGGTCTTTAGATCTATAGGTTTCCCTCTATTTGTTGTTTTCCACACAATTCATTTACTGGATTAACTGTAGAATTACCACATTCTAGATTTTGCTGGTTGAAACCTTGTGATGTAATTTAAAGTGTCTCTAGCCCCAGTACTACCCGTAAAATTCACACTTATATCCAGAATCATATTTATATTTTGGCAAAAATACTTTGTTCATGGTCTTAAGGAGGCACATAATGACTTGTTGCTTCTCTTTTGTATTTCCATCCATTGGTGATTACTGTCTAGATTCATTACTTCACTAGGGTTTGCAAAATTGTGTTATTTTAATTCTATAATTACTTCTTTTATTAGTTAAAATATGTCTATAAAAATAAACATCTCTAACCAATTATCCTAAGGCACAGTTCATATAAGAAAAGCAATAAAAAATCAATTAGAAAGCAAAAAAAATCCCAGTGAATACTTTCAAAATAATGAGGTGGTTTCCTAGCATTTTCAATGGTGACCATTGAGGATGTTTTTATTATAAATTCATGGATTGAAATGAATGTATTTGATGTGTTTCAGTTAATTGCAGTTATTATTCTTAAGGCGTTCAAATTGTCCCAAATTTAGCTGTGGGGAACCTCTTCAAGTTAGCTCCTAGAGTCCTTTTATTTGTTTAATCAGTTTCAGGTGTATGAAACAACATAGTGATTACATATTTATAGACCTCACAAAGTGATACCCCAGTAAGTCTATTACTCATCTGACACTGATAGTTATTACAATATTATTGACTATATTCCCTGTGCTGTATTATATATCCCCATGACTATTTTTTAAATTATAGTTGGCATTCAATATTATTTTATATTAGTTTCATGTGTAAAGTGTAATGATTAGACATTTATGTAATTTATTAAGTGATCCTCCTAATAAGTCTAGTACCCATCTGACCCTATGCATAGTTTTTACAATATTATTGACTATATTCCTTATGCTGTACTTTACATTTCCATGACTCTTTTATAACTACAAATTTGTACTTCTTAATCCCTTCACTTTTCTCATTCAGCCCCCCAAGCTCCCTTACACTAGTAACCACCAGTTTGTTCTCTGTATCTATGAGTCTGTTTCCCTTTTTTTTGTTCATCTGTTTTGTTCTTTAGATTCCACATATAAGTGAGATCACACGGTATTTGTCTTTCTTAATCTGACTTATTTTACTTAGCATATACCCTCTATGTACATCCACAGTGTTGCAAATGGTAAGATTTCATTCTTTTTATGGCAGAGTAATATTCCATCATGTTATACATATATATTGGTATACCACAATTTCTTTATCCAATTGCCTATTGATGGGTATTTCAGTTGTTTCCATATCTTGGCTATTGCAAATAGTGCTGCAGTGAAAATAGGCATCCTTTTAATAGAAACCTTTTATAACTTCCTCATGAATCCATTTGATATGACTAGCTCAGTTTCTCCATTTTCTGTTGCAGACCTGAAATCAGCTATTTCTCTAGGAAGAGCTATATTTTTTTAATGAGAAATGACAGTGAGCACAATCTTGATGCTAGGAATGCTCGTTGTTATTGAGTTGATCACTATATTTGCTTTTTTTTTTTTTTTTAGAAAACAGAACTAAAGAACACACTTTAGTTTTAAGATAAGTATACTGATGCTTCTAATTCACTATCAGAATTATTTTTACTTAATCTCAATTATCTTACCACTGTATCTCCTCCATTCAAAGTTAAAAATCTTTGTTCTCAGTGACACCAACATATTCATTTGTTTATTCTGTGCAAGAAATATATTATAATCTCAGATAATAAAACCAACAGTACCACCCATAACATGATTACAAAAAACAGTATGTTTTTAGTATACCTGAAAGTTTCCTTAAGGTCAAATTTACTCCTAATTACTCAATATATTTTAGTAATTACTTTATAAATTATTTGTTGGTTTTAGTGTATTTCCATTAAATTTGTCCCCAGTTCTGGAAATTCTTATAAGATTTTGAAGTTGAGCTAAGTAAAATAAACACATAACCACTTGATAAAATAATTTGGAAAGTGCCATAATTCTTAGTTATCTGTGTTTTGTTTTAGAAGATCTTTAATGCACCTCTCCAAGAATTTCAAATCTCTTTCCTTCCTACTACTTCTACTTCTTCTATCCAAATTTAATTAGAACATTTCTTTCAGTAATAATAGGCCTAAAAACTATGATAAAGAGGAAAATAAATATTATACCACATTTATTTAAGCACTATTGTTTCAAACGAAAAACCATTGAATTATTTTTTCCCAAATTATTCTTGAAATATAATACCAAGTGCTACCTTTAGGAAAAAAGAATCAATGCACATACAATAAGGTTTATAAATATATATGCATATGTATTTTAAACAGGACCTAGTCTTGTCTCTATGGATTATAATGTTTAAATAACATTAAAATGCACTTTATTTCTTTAATACCCCTCAATCATCCCTTTTTCAGTAATAACTTATCCTCTTTGTGGTTAGACATGTTGAAAAGTACAACATATACTACGTATGTGATGAGAACTTAATTTTTTTCTTAAATATGGATTTGGAAATATGATGAAAGCTTAATGGTTACTTAAATATGGATTTGGACATATCACAATTAAAAATGTTATGTATCGTGAGTATTTCCTCTAGAGGGCTTTAAAAATGTGTCCTTACTGATTGCAATGTAAAATCCAAAGCCAGCTGCAAGCTACTCATGACCATATGGCTAAGTATAAGTGTTTCGACTATGAGTCAACTTCTTATGAATATAGAAAAATGTCTGTATCACACAATCATATTTCAAGAGTAACTCAATTATAGCCTTTTTCAAAATCAAGGGACAATATTCTGAGTATGCCAGGTTATTTACAATAGCTGTCTCTCAGCTTCATATAAAAATAGATGATGAACATAGTTCCTCATATATAAAATTTGAATTTTTATAAGTTGTAAATTTGTAAGGTTGTCTTTATTGTAACCTATTATTTATCTAAAATGTTTATATTCATAATCACTGATTTAATATACTTCTGAATTCTGTGAATATTTAGACCACTGCTGTAAATGACACTAAATTTTTTATTTAAATTATGAGAAATCTTTCATAGAAGAAAATTAAGTAGCAAGACCAAGATCAGATAGAAATTTGTGATAAAACACCAATTTCCATCTGATGATAGCTATATAGTTCATTTTATCTACACTAAATACAAACTTATACTAAAATAAAAAAACAGTTTTCACTGCGGAAAAAACTGAATTTAGGTACTTAAAACACATATGACTAAATGACAACTAAAGCATTTATAATTTTTCGTTTTTTCTTTTCAATGTTATTATCTTGGATCTTCAGTTTTGTTTTTCCACCATTCTTGACCTTATTTTTACCTATTATTGATGTGTAATTCCATGTGAAACATGAGGGTTTTGTCTGATCTCATTTTTAATGCAGGAGTAGTTTTCATTAAATTTATTGGGGTGACATTGGTTCATAAAATTATATAGGTTTCACGTGTACATTTCTATAATACATCACCATATATTTGATCTCCTTTTCCCTTTTCTACCATACCCCCTCTCAACTTACCCTCTGGTAACCACTAAACTATTGTCTGTGTCTATGAGTTTATTTGTTTGTCTTGTTCCTTTGTTGCTTTCAGCTTTATAACTTACACAGCAGGAGTAGAATTTTTAAAATATGATTTAGGATTAAACTTCTTTTAAAAAATTCACATTTATAAACAGTATGCCAGACAGAACTTAGAGCCAATCAAAATTCCCCTCTGTACTTTTTTTAGTTCCTTTCAGCCCACACCAAGGTTTTTATCCAGGTATCATCAGGTTTTAAAGAACTTGAAGGAAGGAGAAATCACAACAGGTTATTACAGAGCTTAGAGAATATACACCGAAGTGGATGAAAGGTTCTACCGCCTGTCATATAGATAGTGATGAAATCTAAGTGCCCATTGTTTACATATAACACTCAAGTTTTTTGAATAGCTGATCATCAAATCACTGAAATTGAATTCTTTAACGATGATTTGGTCGCTCCAGAATTTTCTACCAAGTAAGGTGATGACAAATTCTTTAATTTGTTCTTGAATCAACATGAATTTATTGGTCAGAACTGATTGTATACGGTAATAACCAAGAAATATAATGTTGAATTACAGTTAATTATATCTCATAACAATAAGAAGCACAGGAGGAAGAGGAGGAGGAAGACAAAGAGGAGAGGTAAATGGAATTATTCCTCACACAAACACTTAAGCAGAGTATACAGGACAAAGAGGAATGCATTTATTGCTGTTCAGGATTCTGCCTGTCTGTGAAGGGTAAGTGTATCTCCCTTTACTTTGCAAAGTATCATCGGGAAGGAGCTAGTCTGAGCCACTGTCTGTGGAGGAATCAGATAGAAGTGCAGCTCACAGTTCTCTGTGACATGCACAGGAAAAACCATGCCTCCTCTTTTAAGAGCGTCTTGGTCTTGGTCTTGTTTGTACAATATGCAACTCAGACTAATTGAGTTTTGCAATAAGTTTTAATATATACATGGAATTTTTGGGAGAAATAAATTTGACATTTAAATATGGTAGGATTCTACTATTTTAAAATGGAATTTCCTATATTGTCATCATTAGTATCAAAAATTTTCCTCTCTTATAATCTTAATTTTACTTATACGCATTTTCTCTTCTTCCATTTCTTCTACTTTAAAAAGTACTTCATATGCTTTGGGTATGTAATAGTTTGAAATGCCAATTAATAAGCCACACATTATGTTTTGAAGTAAGTTTTCAAGAGGAGTTAACAAAACTATAAAGACGTGTGTCCTTAAAGGTCTTGTTTTACATCTCTCCTTTGTTCTGAATAAATTCCTATTAATTTACTCCCAAAATTATTTTTAGATATTCTTACTCTCATATATACTCATTGTGATCAGTTTAAATTTAACATATTTTGAGGGTATGAAAACAATTTTAGGACTTCTTTAGTGTGACGTTACATACAAGTTTGCATAGAGCTATTTAAATTAAATATAAATCAGATATTAGAATAAAGTTAAATTGGTAGACTTGAACCAATTGTACAGCAGTAAATATGTTCCCTGTTGAATTCATTATTAGGCCAAATCATTATTCGAACTTTTTGATAAAGCTTTGTGAAGTCCTTCTTTTTTTTCTTATATTGGTAATTCAAAGGTACACATTTTTAGACTGACTCTTTAAATATATCCTGAATGAATTCACTTGTAGGAGTTATTTTTTGGAATTATCACTACAACTGGCTGTTTCAGTTTTAAGGTTTATATGATTCAAACTTCCAAATTAACATAGTTTTCCAATCAGAAATCTACAGGTTCTGGTTTCTGATATTAATATAGATGCCTTAGCACAGCAAAGGTGATTAATTCTAGACATCTTTAAGAAGTCATGGGTTGTCCAGTAGTAGTAGACTTAAAAGAGCAAAGTCTTTTGTTTAATTTTTTCCTATTCTAACTAGTTTTAAGAAAAATATGATTTTTTTTCTCCATAGGCTTAACGCTAGTAAAGTTCATCTAATAAAAGTAATCTTAAGATCTCAAGATTAGATGGAGTCACCGATTTAGAAAAGGCGACATAAAGGCATCCAAGTGGGTAGGAATTTGGGATGAAGAAAGCGCCATAAATGTATGCTTCATGTACATAGAGCATAATAGCAAAAGGAAATCATCATCACACAACAGAGAAGATATGCATAAGATGCCTCATAACCAAGAAGATTGATATATACTCAGCAAGCGCTGGTCTTGTAGGCATATCCTGCTAATTAATGAGCCTCAACAGCAGAGCCCTCCAGGGAGCTCACTGAGCCCAATTTCAAATAATCAATCTCACTGTAATGAATAAACAATGATGACAAGCTAGTACAACATCCCTTAGTACAAACCTCCATAGAACCATGATCACAACACAAAACTATTAATATGTTTCATACCTTGAACAGAGGGCATGTGTATTTTTTTATTTTTTTCAGGAGGAGAGCTAAGACTAATCCTGGGTCTTCTGAAATTAATTCACACAGCATATTCAACCTGCCTATTAATAGTCAAGGCATTCGTATGACAAAATGCTCATTCTTAATTTGTCAGTAAGACTTGCCTTATCACATCATGTAGTCAGATAGGTAATCAAAAGCTACATACAGATTCCAAACACTTGTAATACCCACATGTTTGGGTCTTGTATAGAATTAAAGAGCTAAACCATCCAATAATACCAGCATAAACTTTTTCATATTTTTGTGCCAACTATAATTTTCACTTCCATGATATATAGCTTTATGGTATACATCTGCAGAATGACTAAGGAAACATCGCTCTACCATTAACAAATCTCAGTCTTCATCAGGCCAATTCTCTTCCTATGGAGCATCAATTCAGTCTCCCAGTACATATTGCATAGATTTTCCAAATTTAAATTGAAAAGATTAACCATATTCCACACAGCATACTCATGTAGGGCTACTAATTAAAGGCAAATGAAAAAAAAGAGAATACAGGCGAGCATAAGGGTGCCAAATAGATCCCATGGGCAAGTTCCCAGGAGTATATATTCACTCATGGCGACCTTGCTGTGTATCCAGCTTAAACCACCAAGATCTATCTGTACAAAGAATCTTAGCTTTGGGAGACCTCAAAGCAGAAGTCCCAAGCAGGGCTGTATGCCTCTCTGGCTCCATAATCAGCCCGGCTGGCTTAACTGATTAGGCTGGTTACAAACCATCTGTAAAGAAATTAAGTTTATGGGATTTCCAGGGGGAGTTTAGAAATATAAATAAATCATCATAAATCTCACTGCCCAAGACTCAAAACGAGACATTCAAGGAGTCCCCAGAATATAGTGTTTCTGTTGTCACACAGCAGCCTAACAGTCTGTCCCCTCGTGCCTATCCCTAAAGAAAGAAGAGTCTGTGAGACTGATCCTTTCTGGGACTTTGCTTCATCTTTGTACTTACACCTTATGTCTCCCTGTTTGGCCCCAAAAGATGGCTGGATAGTCAATAACAGGTAAGATTCCCCACGGAGGGAATGACCTAAGCCGGGCACAATCACGTGGGGACCACCTGGAGAACTCATAGGGTCGACAGAGGTGGGCACAGCCCCCTACCTTCCCCTGGCTAAGGAGAGCTTCTGCCTTTGTGGCTATATTCCTTCCCACAACCTGCTTGGGAAGTGATTCAATGATGTGATAACATCAGTTCTCCTTCTATTCTTATAAATAAGTTTCAGCGTAAAGGTTTTGTCCCTGGGGAGGCACATACCACAATTATTAAGACATCATGAAACTTTCGATTGCGCCTGCTTGCAGTCAAGGGTGATTGGTTTGAATCAGTTTTCTGGTATGATGTATGAGACGCACAGACCATGGAGAAAACAATGCTACTTCCTTGTGTGTACATCAGTAAAAGTCACAAGGTGGCCCAATTCGGGGCTCTCAGTCCTTTGAGGCTGGGAGACCCTTGGCCCCTATTGCATGAATTTCTTGACTTCTGTTTCTTTCTTAACCCTTCGCTGCCTCTTCTCATTCCCTCACTGCCTGTGTTGCGCTGGATGCGCAAACCACCTTTTACTGACATCTATCTCACAAATTTATGATAATACATATCATGCTTATAATACATATAGTGCCAGTATTATAATAGTGCAAAACTAATAAGTAGAAGAGAGGGCATCATAAATAGAGAACTCAGGATAGGTTAAGAATCCAGCTTACAGAGACAAAGGTGCTAAACAGTGGGAAAAAAATACTGCAAGGACTAAGTATGAGGGAAAAAAACATACAAAACCTCTGAGGCATGAGGTATGTGCTTTGAAGTAGGGAGTAAGGAGAAATTACTCAAACAGGGGCTAGGAAAGAGAAGAACCAAATACAAATTGACTCATGATCTTGACATTAAATTATTTACCTAAAATTACTTGAATTGTTCTTCATTTTGGAGGCTGTTTTTTGTTTGTTTGTTTGTTTGTTTGTTTTTGTTTTTTTCTAAGAGCCAGGAATGTAAACAATTTTATACGTGTGTTAACTGAGTACAAGATATTTCATAATTACACACACACACACACACACACACACACACACACACACACTCCACTATACTTGTTGTAGCCAATGATAGTTTGGAACCATCTGAAACATAGAAGTAGGAGGTCAAATTACCAGAGTTAAAAACGCAGAGAGCTGATTGGTGAGAGCAGCTTTACTCCCAGGCCAAATGGGCTTGCTAATACTCTTCTCTCCAAATTAAACCTTATAACTGTGGTCTCCCCTTATAGGGATAGAGCTTGTTCAGGATCATTTTTTACATATCTGAGGAAAGAACGTGGGCTTCTGAAAACCGGGATTTCCTAAAGAGAAAAACCAGAAGGGTTAATTTACAAATGCCTAATCTTAAACCAAGATCACTACTAAAATAAGACATTACTTTCTGAGAAGTGTAGGATGGTGAGAAATAGGATGCAAATTGTCATCATATTCTCTAACATTTTCCACTTTAAAAGTTTCCTTTTTTATCTGAAACATGAAGTTGGGGGTAAGTATTTCTTCCAACAGAGTCAATGAGTCAGAACATAATGACACTCACTACTGCTGATACATCTTTGCAGAGAAAAAATATTTTTCGAGAAATCTGCTTCAACACTAGATATTTAAATTAGATAAACTTCTTACAATTCCTTCATTATAGAAATGTTTCCAGGATTATTACATATTTTTCTCATCTAGAAAGTACAGTTTTATATGATTTTTCCAAATCATATTAAATATTAGATATTGAAATTAAATTGATATTCTATATATGTATATATATATATAAATTTTATGTATAATATAAAATAAGTTAAATCAAAATATTCCATATTTTAAATAATTAGGTGTTGCCACTCAGCAACCTACCCATCTGTCTCCTCGTACCTGCCCCTAAAGAAAGAAGAGTCTGTGAGACAGATCCTTTCAGGGACTTTGCTTCACCTTTGTGCTTACACTTTATGTCTCCCTATTTTCTGGTATGATGTATGAGACGCACAGACCATGGAGAAAACAATGCTCCTTCCTTGTGTGTACATCAGTAAAAGCCACAAGGTGGCTCAATTCAGGGCTCTCAGTCCTTTGAGGCTATGAGACCCTTGGCCCCTATTGCATAAATTTCTTGACTTCTGTTTCTTTCTTTTTTTTTTTTTTTTTTTTTTTAATTAAATTTATTGCAGTGACAATTGTTAGTAAAACTACATAGATTTCAGGTGTACAATTCTGTATTACATCATCTATAAATCCCATTGTATGTTCATCACCCAGAGTCAGTTCTTCCATCACCATATATTCGATCCCCCTTACCCTCATTCTGTTTCTTTCTTAACCCTTCGCTGCCCCTTCTCATTCCCTCACTGCCTGTGTTGCCTGTGGCCCCAAAATATGGCTGGCTAGTCAAAGACAAGTACGACTCCCCATGGGGGGGGGCGGAGGGGCAACCCAAGCCAGACATAGCATGTGGGGACCATCTGGGGAACTCATGGGGTGGATAGAGGTGGGCACAGCCCCCCACCTTCCCCTGGCTAAGTAGAGCTTCTGCCTCTGTGGCTGCTTACCTTCCCACAACCTGCAGGGGAAGTGACTCAATGATGTGCTCTCCATCTATTCATATGCATAAAGATTTTATCCCTTAGTGCAGTACTTATCCTGGGATTTACAGTTCAGCTGCCTGCAGGCAAGGGTGATTGGCTTAAATCAGTTTCCAATTGTAATGGATGGGATTCACAGATCTTGAGATTGACAAGCTTTACTTCTTTTACTTCCACACCTAACTAATAAAAGCCATGCATTGGCCCAATTCAGGGCTCAGTCCTTGAGGCTGCAGTCCTTTGGCCCCGCTTGCACTCTACTCTTGTCTACTGTCATTTCTTAATCCTGCGCTGCCCTCCTCGCTCCCCACAACCCTCATTGCGTGGGATGTGGCAATTAGGTAGAATTCAATTCTAACCATCTACCAGATTAGCAGTAAGCAATTGTTGGAATTACACTATAGTTTGGTGTTCTTCACATTCTGTTCCTTTAATAAAGATCCATTCCAAAATTCTTCCTAATTACATTGATTTCATTTGCTCGAGTGTAGCCTGTATATTTAATGAACTGGTTTTCCTTCCCCATTCTTTTAACTCCTAGATTAAAAATAAAATATACTTTAGAGATGACTTATCAAGACAATAGACATAATTTTATATACTGTGGTATCTCAAAACTAGGGTACATAAATTAATTGCATAGGTTTCTTTTTGTTCCTATTGTTTTTATTTTACATAGTCACAAAATTAACAATAAAACCTCAGTCTTCTGAATTGCAGTCCATCACACCCTGATACCTTGCAACTTTTGGGAGCTTGAAAGTTATATCTCATTTATGAAATAGATATTGTATGTAGCATGCAAAGAAGACATTTGCGATATCCTAAAAATGGCATAGATACAAAATTTATGATGTGAATATTTAGCTCTAGTATCATCTATATTTATCTATAAATCAAAGTTAAATACCACTTAAAAGTAACATATATTTCAATAAATATACTATTGACATGTCTTAATTATTTTAGTTATATGTATGTGTTCCATATTCTTCTTCATTTTACATTATTTTTGTCACTTAATATAATCTTTTATGCAAAAACAGGACACTTTTTTTTCAAAACTTGGACAACCCCATTTAAAAAAAATTTGTATCTTCTATGTTACAAAGATTGAGCTCATTATATTCCTTGAAATCATCTAGCATTTGCTTAAATGAAGCCATCTATGTTTTGTTTACTTCTCTTATTTATTAAAGACAATTTGTCTGTCTCTGAAACTCTATGAAAGCTTCCTATGACTTTCTATATTAAAACCTGTAAATCTTCTTCATTTTTAAATATCAATGTTTCCCTGAGTTAGAATTCCTTCTGTCCTCCATCAAACAGGAGACAAAAATTACATGAACATGATTTATATTTAAGTTATAATAATTAATTTTGTATCTTATGAATTGTTCAGATGCTAATACCAATGGGACCTTGTAAGAATAACAAATTACTCAATTTGCAGGTGTGTAAAACTACAGTAAGAAATGTCTTTACAATAATGTTTTATCCTAATGCATTTATTTGACAGATTTTCATTCTCATCTAAACAAGCTACTGAAATTATTTTCTGCTTTCAATAAAGCATTTTTTGGAAAATATTGTTTAAATATAAATTTAAGTGTAATATAAATTTGTATTATAAATTTAATGTAAATGATTAATTAAAGCCAAAATTTTGTCAACTTATCATGCCACATGATTCATATATGAGGTGTGATCGAACAATATGTTGAATGTTTAAATTAAAAAAAAAAAAAAGTGTTACAGTAAAAGACACATTGCCATTAATCCCCCTCAAAATACTCCTTCTCGTTTTGAACACATTTATTCTTGCCATTTTCTGAAGTCCTCTTTCATGAGTATCTTTAGTTGTGTTGTCGTGGCTACCTGCATGTCCTGAATCAATTAGCAACATTTACCTTTCATGGTCATTTTGACTTTGGGGAAGTTTCATGGTGCCAAATCTAGCAAATAAGGTGGATGAGGACAAACCATAATGTTTTTATTTGACAGATATTGCCGTACCAGAAGCAATGTGTGAAGTGGAGCCTTTCCCATTGTGGTCACAAAATATGGTGAATGCTGCTGCCGAGTGCCATCCAATGGAAAGGCAGGGATCTTCAATACAGAAAGCAGCATATCGAACATTAGTAATAATGTGTGACTAGTTTAGCTTGTTCAGTTAGTTGGTCGGGTATGAGCTATGGTTGAGAGAAGGTGTGTTTTAAAGTGAGTCGTAAATCAATCCTCCATTATGACATTGTTCCATGTCACACATTACTTCTGGTATACTGCAATTTCTGTCAAATAAAAACATTACCACGTGTCATCATCTAACTTATTCACCAGATCCGGCACTGTGAGACTTCTGGCTCTTCCCCCAAGTCAAAATGATTCAGGACATGCAGGCAGCCACGATAGCACGACTAAAGATACTCATGAAAGAGGACTTCCAGAACTGCTTCAGAAAGTGGAAAGAACAATGGGATAAGTGTGTTCGAAGCAAGGGGGAGAACTTAAGGGGGATTAATGGCAATGTGTCTTTTACTGTAATAACTTTTTAAAATTTAATTATTCACCATATTTTTTGATATACCTAGTCTATCATCTGTGTTTAAAGTAGGGAGATAAAATCTCTCCTACCAAAAAACAATTTTCAATCATGATCTGTTTGAACTGAATTCAGACATTAGATGTGAAATTGAGATCACTGAGTGACAGGCATCTTAATCTAGAATGATTTGGTCATTAAGATTCTCAAGGACAACTTATAATTCACAATGTATTAGTAAAGAACTATCTTTGAGAAAGGTAGAAATGAGAAACAAAGCCAGAGTATGATGCAGTTAATGCAAATAATTACATCACTATATTTTATAATGTAAGAAGCATTTATCAAAATTATTTAAGGTACTTTGCTAGTTTAAAAATAGATAACCTAGTTTAAAAATACCCTATTTCAAAATAATATGCACTGACAAGAAGGAAAAAAAAAAAAGAAACAAATCTTAAAATGTTTTCTCTAAATATTTAAAAGTTTGACATGAGACAAGCAAACAATTAAATAATTATTTGAAATTCTCATTGTTAATTTTGGATAGGTTGCTACAATATGAATTTATTAAGTTTTTGATATGCATAATAGAGTAAGAAAGAGGCCATAAATGTGTACCTTGAAGAGAGCCAAAGCCAATTTACTTATAGACCTATGGCCCATAATTTTAAAGTTCAGAGACAAAAAATATATATATATATCAAATTTCCCTTCTAGGAATACAGCAGCTCCTGCTTCTTCTTTGCAGTTACTCTTGTTGGATCACTGGGAAAAAAGCAGAACCTAAAGCTGATGACCTAAGATGATGCCAAAGTGTTCAATTAACTGGTCTGCTCACATCAAATAGAGTTCTCCTTATCCAAGAATGAGAAAGGAGAAAAATATTGATCTAAAGGTGTAGTCAGAGAATGTGCCACAAGGATATGAACAAAGGATAAAACGGC
This sequence comes from Rhinolophus sinicus, assembly GCF_057876585.1. NCBI lineage: Eukaryota > Metazoa > Chordata > Mammalia > Chiroptera > Rhinolophidae > Rhinolophus > Rhinolophus sinicus. Next base: position 172,901,946 of record NC_142517.1, on the reverse strand, counting down.
AACAAAAAAATATTAACATCAAATACAAATGTAAAAAATATATATATCCATGAATTTTGGAAAGGTATTACTGCAGAAATTAATTTTTTTCTTCTAGGATAATTATGTCACTGTTATTTTTAAAAATGGAAATAACTAAGATGCTCCAACATATTAAGGAAACTGAAATGTCCACACAATGAAATACAGTACAATCTTTAAAATTGGTGAAGGAAGAAATGACCATAAGTGATATTGAAAATCAAGTTAAAAATATAGTATTATAAAAAATTCATGTAGTGTATACAAAATATCTTATTGAAAGATAAAACAAGGTGATAGTGATTCTCCATGGATAGTACATTTGTGGTTTATTTTATACATAGTTTTTCATAGACTTTATTTTTTTTTAATTCCTTTACAATAAATATTATATAATCAAAAATATTTTAAAGGAGACTTAAATGAAAATAGTGGAACAAAAAGCATGAAAAGGAAGCCCATGATGGGAATAGAATGATAGTTTACTATTAGAAGATAATAATAAGGAAAGCTCCTTAGCTCATTTTTCCAAATAGGAAAGAAGAAAATTAGTATTACATTACCACCACATTGAGAGACCAGGGAAAAATCATAAAACAATATAAAACAAACTAAGGTTTTTTTCTTGACTGCCCCTGAAATCTTACTACATGAGACCATTTTGTCTCTGTCTAGGATAAAATCTGGGCAGACCTTACAGCTATTCACGTTTAGTTAATAAAACTCCCCAACTCAGTATAGTCTCACTCTATAGTTAATGTATCCAACCAGGTATAGTAATCAAACTCTCAAATAAATTCAAAATTAAAATTATTCCATATTCCAGCTGGACCAGCTTCTCTTCCTAACCTTTCTAACACCTCCAGGGTTGGAGAGCTATGGAGGAGAAGATATAAATGATAAATGGGGTCTTTCTTAACTTCCCTCATCTCCAGTCCAACGTAAAGGAGATACAAGAACTGCCTGGATGTTTATGACTCCCCTTTAAGTTTCTGGTCCAAATCGATTCTCTTAATTGGACCTTCTCTTTCTCCTCTCTCCTTCCCTAACAGTCCATGATAAATCCAGGCCTTTGACCAGTCATTAGTGGGAGTTATTTTCCAAACCACCCCAGACCACTACTTCGCTGCCACACAAACTTTTATGTTTGCTAATCAAGGAAACACAAGTTCATTTTGTTCCCCTAACTTCCAAAATTCAGCAACACCTATCAAATTCTCAAAGCAGTCTTATTTAAGTCTTTATCACTATATTTGAGGTAAGGGGGAGCATGATTCCCTCATAGCAAATTTATACCTCTGTCTTGAAGAGCTTTTATATCCTAGGTGGACAAGCACCTCACTTATTTTACTATTTCAAGCAGAGCAAAGATTAGGGGATGGGATTATCAGGTCCCTTTGACTTCAGTAGAAGTTTCTCCTTCCCCCCTCCAAGTATAAGCCCTGTGTATGGACCTGGTTTATGCCTTCTACAGAATAGCTCAGCACCATCTGCCTTTAGGGCTTCTCCTCATTGAGCTGTTTCCCCCAATAGCCTCACACAGCAGTTCTCACAGTCCCCACAGTCTTAAAGCCACAGTCTGATAACACATACCATTGTCTCAGCCTGTGTTACAAAAGAGGAAACGGCTCCCATTAGCAACATCGCTGAGGGAGCCGTAGGAACTCCAGTGCCAAAACAAACCGATGGTAGCTCTGTCTTCCTCTAGATGCTGTCAAGAGGAGATAGTCAGTACTGCTCAGAAGTGTGGAGGACTTAACACTATCAAGGATGGACTTTTTCTAAAGGGGGACAGAAAATAGGGTCATTCAGTGAGGAGTGGTTTTAAACTGCCTCTCTCAAGGTATTCTTCATGACTGAGCCAACATCTGGGTTTTCTTGGGAATTAGAAATGCTTGTATTTACTTTTCCTCCTTCTTGCCTCATTCCCTATCCCCTCAGGTGTTCTTCATGTGAAGGACATTCACCAATTAGCATGAAGGTTTGCCTCAGGCTCTGTTTTGTAGGGAGCCTAAACTAATGCACCTTGAGAGAAAAGTAATTTACTGAAAAGAATTCAGGAGATTATTGTGAAAGGAACATTGTCAAGAAATTACAAATGCCGGTGACATCATGTAATAGCTATTAATATCCTATAGAAGTACATTCTGAGGAGCACACTTCATTTAACTTTGGACCAATTGTCTATCTCAAATCTAAAGTTTTATGATTCCTTACTTTATTATAGATCTAATACATTCAGAAGTGTTGTAAATCCACTCATTCAAGTCATTCAACCTATGAAAATTCCAAGAGGTCATGATTCTGACATTGAAAAAGAAGATATTAAGCAGCAATAGAATTAACAACTTTTTTGCACAAAGATTTGTGTGTGCAGCAAAAATCATCCACAGTGACTTCCATTTATTGTGACCTCATATCACCAGAGCACTGAGCCAGTAACAGCTCAATGTCAGAAAGATGAGCTGACCCAGAGGAAGCTAAGCACTAACATTGACATCCAAATTGTTATGTATTGAAACATCATCTCAGCTTGCACCTGGCACGTTGGTTCTACTTGCTGACACTGAAACTGGAAACTGCCACATGGTGTTATCTATCAAAGTCCAGAAGGATAAAAGATTCAACATAAAATGTAATGCAGTCAGGGTCAGCCTGTAATTAAGAGGACAATTCTCTGAATTCACATTGACACTGATATGACAGTTCCTGAATTCATTCAGTAACAACACCCTAAGAATTTTGCAGTAAATATTAAAATGATTTATTTGCATTAATAACATAAATTTACTGAACTTAAAATTTTGGAGCAACATCTAATTATACCTCAACTGATGTAAGAAGAAAAAAATCATAATTACAAATATGTCATAAACACAATAAAACCCTGAATGTGTTGTCCTATTACTGTCACCGATTAAGCAAAATAATTGGAATATTCATAATAGGAATAATAACATTTGCATATGCTTCTGCTGTGCTAGGAATTGTTCTGAGTGCTTTATGCACTACATTTCCTTCATTCCATGTGGTAGCTAGCCTCCAAGAGGGCTGTCAGAAAACACATCCCTGGTATTCACACTTTTGTGCAATGCCCTTCCACATTGTCCTAAGTTTGTTTTGTGTGACCAATAGCATGCAGGAGTCATGGTACATTATTAGATTGTAAAAAGCTAAGGCTTCCATTTTGCTCTCTCTCTCTCTCTCTTTCTCTCTCTCTCTCTCTCTCTCTCTCTCTCTCTCTCTCTCTCTCTCTCTCTCTCATCATTCACTCAGGGTAAGCAGGCTTTGGTGTTGTGAACATCCCTACAGAAATGCCTGTAAGAAAAATAACTAAAGCCTCCAGTCAGTAGCCAGAATGGTGGGGGCCTGCCAATGATCACGTGAGTTATACTGAAAGTGGGTCATCCGGCCCTGCTTGAGCTGTGAGATGATTATAGCCCTGGCTAACAACTTGACTATAACTTTGTGAGCAACCCTGAGCCAGAGGACCAGATGTTGTATGTTTTGATATTTAAGCTGCCAAATTTTGGACTAAGTTGTTACACAACAATAGATAAATAACCCATCCACCACAACTCTGAAAGGGGGGTGCTATTATGTCTTCAATATCACTTGTTGAAAGGAGGTTTTTTACCCCGTTAAATTTTTTTAGCACCTTCATTGTAAATCCACTGATAATACATGCATGTGTCTATATCTAGAGTCTCTATTCTGTTCCACTGATTCATTTTGGCCAATAATTAGCAGTCTAGATTACTGTAGTTTTCAGTAAGTCTTAAATTTGGTGTAGCAAGTTTTTCAGCTTTATTCCTTTCCAAGCTGTTTTGGTTATTCTAGTTCTTTAGCTTTTTCATAAAATTTTACAGTTAGCTTATAAATTTCTATACACAAACCTGTCAGAATTTCGATTGGAATTGCACTGAATGTATACATCAATTTAGGGGAGAAATGACATGTTAAGAACGTCAAAACTTTTAATCCCTGAACTTGTTGTATCTTTCCATTTACTTAGGTCTTTTGAATTTTTCTCAGTGGTGTTTTTGCTATTTTCAGTTTAGGAGTCTTACACATCTTTTATCGGATTTATTCTTACTAACTTTGGTTTTAGAACATATCCTTCACTAAGGTACCCAATCTTCATTACTGCTATTACAGACTATGCTTTCCCCTGCCTCCATATATTTTATATTATTCAGTGTTACTTAAAAGTAACATTGTTGAGAGACATGCATAATGTTCAGTTATCAAGTTATACTAATGAAATACATAGCTTTTTATATTTTAATAAATAAAACTAAAGAACCATAAAACTAAACCATACAACATAATCTTTTAAAAACTCATCTCTTAATTTCCTGTATCCTTAGGCTGTTCATAAGCTTATTTTTTTTTATTACATGTAATGCATCTAAAATATAATAGTAAGTAATTTTATTTCTTAAAACATTTTGTAATCTAACATTTAAGAATTATTTACTAACTCATTATGCGTAAATTTAAAAATTGGAATTATTTGCAGATCTGGATATTGCTGTTGATCATTAAGTAGGAGCTGCATAACATTAATTTGTGGTGTGATACTAAAGGATTCATCCTTCTAGGTAAATGCTAAAGGACATAAAAAGAATTGAAGCCAAAGGTTAGGGAGTGGCGAAATGGCCAATAGTTACAAACCAATAACCATCACATTGATGGATGGCAGTGGATTAAGAGTAGTGCAAAGCAATGTTACAAAGTCAGAAGGATTACTGTACCAGCAACAACATACAAGAAAAAAAATAGCTTAAAATAAAAAGGCTTAGTGATCAAAATCAATGTTGCCCTTTGGTATGTGACAGTGCTAATAATGTACCTTCTAAAGGACAAGTGCATTTATATTTGTTACCCCTCTCTCTTTTATGCTTTTCTTCATTATGCTTATATTCAAAATGTCCCAGGAACCTCTTTCAAAATGCATTTGAATACGATCAACCCACAATGCAAATAGATCTTGTGGGTCCCAGGAATATGTGTATTTTAACAAAGGATGCCAAATGCTGAACACTAGCTAAAGGCTATTGCATTTGTTATTTTATTTAATGCACACAGAACCCAGAGAGATAGGTTTTATGAACCTCACTTTCCAAAAGAGGGAAAATGAAACTCAAAGAAGTAACTAATAAGGAAAACCACCTAGTTATTGTTCTTATAACCATTATGCTCTTCTCTGCTCTTTAGTCACTAGTAGTTTATGTGAAGTCAACTAATGATCTCCATCACTGTCATTTCACAAGTGGACCAATGGAGTGCCATTGGAGCACTTGCAACAGGAATGACAGAATTCCATAGGAAGTAGATGGTCACATCTGAACAGCAGACATCTCACAAGTAGGCCACTGACCTATTCCCACGTGTTCAAGCTATACTCATATCATCTCCTCTCCCACATCTGCCCTCCTGTCACCATGGGTGTGTGACTCCAACAGACCTAAGCACAGAGGGGTGGGTGTCTGCTCTTGCCCCACCCCCTTCCCTGTCTTCACGATTTTGTGGCAACTTTGTGAGAATCAACTTTCCCTTAAAATGGGGGAAACTATGATTTACTTTATATTGTAAAACCCTCTTTTTCAGATGTTTGCTCCAGGAACAGATGCAAAAATATCACAGTTGTACCCTCAGGCCTTAGGGGGCAAATCTGAAATACACAGCCAGCAGTATGCAAAAAGTGCTTTCTGTTAGCAAAAAGATGGCCTTTATTGGTTTTACTCTGATTTGAAAAGAAGTCCATTTCTGCCCATCTTAGCTACTCAGCTTAACTTTTAATTTCACACTATATTGCTTTTATTTTTGCTGTTCTCATCCCTTGAACTCTTCAGTTATCTTTGTTATGCTTGGTTAACAGCTGTTTACTTTGGCAAGACAGTCTTTGCTTCAAACAGCTATTCTTCCTGATTTAGTAAATATAGGCTACATTACTTAATATCCCAATAAGAAGTAATATGAGGAACTAGAAATAAAAGAATTCATATATCAAAAATTTGCCCTTATAATTATTGACTATGGTCTTGATCACATGAGAACAATTTAAGCATCCTCAAACACTTTTAATGGCAAAGTGCATTTTTCATTAGATGACAGAATATATCAATATATGACGAATATTAGTCATTGATTAAGCAATAATCAATAATTATCTAAAATTAAAAAGGAAAACTGGGTGGCTGATTAACTTGTTAAAACTTGATTTTATTAAATTTCCGTATGTTGTATTCCCATGACCACATCGTAAATCTCTAGCGGGGGTTCCCAGACCATAAATATTACAATATAGAAATTTTAATTTTGCCTCAGAAATTTTAGTAAAATGTAGTATGCCCAGAGTTCATTACCATAGAAATACATTACTCAATGTTTTGTGCTTTCAACTGAACTTCAAAAACAATAATTTCACTTTTCAGACCAAAAAAAAAAAAAAAAACTTGCCCTCTCAAACAATACATTTTTATGGTGTGTACACTCAGAGTAGTGAGGCCATATTCCTAGTATCCTGAGAAGCTGACCAACTAAGGGTTACTTTGGTAATTTTGGAAATTCTCTGCAGAGAATAACAACTGAAATTCTCCCTTGAGTTTGCCCAGCAGTCAAGGAAAGAGTAAATTAAATGGAAACATAAAATAACTTATCTTCCTCTCCAAGTGGTGTTTCTAAGAGTATTAGAAACTTCTAGTGGTTGGAGAGGGAATATATATATATATATATATATATATATATATATATATATATATATATACACACATACACATATACACAATTATAGAAAAGTATCTCTGAAGTTACAGAAAATTTCTGTCATTTATATTTTTAGAGAGTGACAATGATGATGATGACAACAGCAACAGCAAACATTTATTAAGCGCTCACTGCGTGCCATAGTATATGTTAGGTACTATGTAAGATGCTAAGGAATTAGTAATGAGGGAAAGCATACAGTCTCTGAAATCAATGACCTCACAACCTTATAAATAACTAAAGTACTCTCATCAGATATAATAATTCACAGGGAGCTAAAGTTTCTTAAGTTTCTTACCTAGTCTTAAGAGTTCACTTGTGAGATTTCTGGTTCAGATGGATGATTAGGTAAATACTGTGCTTACAACCATATTAAAATTACAACTAAACTACAAAACAACCATCATTGAGAATTGCCTGAAGTCTAGCTGAACCAAATCCCTACACTGCAAACATACAGAAGCCACTTTGACACTGGTAGGAGGGTCCGAGATGGATGGTCCCACACCCATGGGTGACCATTAAAAAGTAGGAGGGATGTCTTGCCTGTGAAGATCCCCCCATCAAGGAGCGAGGGGTCCCAGCCCCTCCTTAGCCCAGGGTTTCTGTGCTAGGGAGAGAAGTCCCCATAATGTCTGGCTGTGAGAACCAGTGGAAATTGTGGCTGAGTGAGATAGAGGGTGGCTGCACTCCCAGGTGCTCCACTTAAAAAGACCATGCATGGACTTACTGTCAGACGCACTTGCTCTGAGCTCCAGCACTGGGGCAGCAGCTCAAAAGGCATCAGGGACATATGGTGAGGAAACGAATTGTCTAGCTTCAAGGAGAGGACTGTGGGGCAGCTTTCTCCCAGACAGAAGAGCCAGTGGAAGTTTTTGTTTCTTTGTTGCCCTCCATCTTCCCAGGATGCAGTCACAGGCATATGCAATATCTGAGTCTCCATCAAGCTGGCTAATGCCATTGGTTCACCATGCCCTGGTGACCCAAGACCCCACCCATGCAAATTTTGGGCACATCCAAGCTGCTTCCAGTGGGCTTTTCCATATAAACGACCTTCCTTGGCTCATGCTGCAGACTTTCCTAAAGTCTCTCAAGGGTTCAAAAAACCCAAACAAGCAGCATCTGGCTTGAGCACGAACCGTACCTCTGGCTTAGCAGCCCTAAGCCTGGCACTACTGGCAGCCAGCCTTGGTTTGCAGCTTGGCCTCCCAAGGTACCTCCAAGCCCAGCAGAGGCAGTCGCCATCTGCAGATTGTTTTGTGGCTCATGCCAGGTGACCCTGGTCAGGGCACAGGTTGTATCTAAACTTGGCCTGCAATGAGTTCACTCCCAGGTGGACCTGGGGCTGTCCACACCCAGTGACCATCTTCGAACTGACTGGAGCATCCCCTGGCTGCCTCCAAGGATGATACACTAAAAAGGGCAGAATGGAAAGGCAAAAAACGCCTGCTAAAGTGAATATTGCTCCATAGGGTCGGCCCATGCATAACAGCTTCTCCACTGTAATCACAACCAGTCTTCACAACCAATAAGCCTGAGGGTCAATCTCTCCCATTGATGTGCAAACAACAACCAATACTCAAACAACAGAACAAACACAACCCACACAAAGGACACAACTGGAGCACCCAGCTCTGGTGAACAGGGAGACTGCTTCACTGGGTCCTACAGAACACCAACTACATAAGGCCACTCTATTAAGACCAGGAGACATAGCAGCCCTACCTAATATATAGAAACAAACACAGGGAGGTAGTTAAAATGGGAAGAGAAAGACACATTTTCCAAATAAAAGAACAGAATGAAGCTCCAGAAAAAGAACTAAACAAAATGGAGACAAGCAATCTACCAGACAGAGTTCCAAACACTGGTTATAAGGATGTTCAATATCAGGAAGATTTCAATAAAGAGATAGGAAACATAAAAATGGAGAAAGAAAACATTAAAAAGAAACAGGCAGAAAGAAAGAATACTATAATGGAAATGAAAAATATATTACAGGGAATCAACAATAGATTAGATGAAGCAGAGAATTGAATCAGTGATGTAGAAGGTAGCAGAAAATTCCCAAACAAAATGGCAAAAAGAAAAAAGAATTCAAGACAATGAGGACAGCTTAAGGGGCCTCTGGGACAACATCAAAAGTACCAACATTTGCATCATAGGGTTACCAGAAGGAGAAGAGAGAGAGCAAGGAATTGAAACCTATTTGAAGTAATAATGATGGAAAACATCCCTAATCTGGTGAAGAAAATGGATATTCAAGGACAGAAAGTCACAGACAAGATGAACTCAAATCAAGACACATCATCATTAAAATGCCAAAGGTTAGACAAAGAGAGAATCTTAAAAGCTTCAAGAGAAAAACAGTTACCTGCAAGAAATCTCCCATAAGACTGTCAGCTGATTTCTCAACAGAAACTTTGCAGTCCAGAAGGGCCTGGCAGGAAACATTCAAAGTGATGAAAAGCAAGGACCTACAACCAAGATTACTCTACCCAGCAAAGCTCTCATTTAGAATCCAAGGACAGGTAAAGAGCTTCACAGACAAAAAAAAGTTAAAAGAACTTATCACCACCAAACCAATATTACAAGAAATCTTAGAAGGACTTCTTTAAAATTAAATTAATAAATAAATAATAAAATAATAAATAAATAAATAAACAAACAGAATGTCAATAACTACATATCTATGAACAATTACTTTAAATGTAAATGGATTAAATACTCCAATAAAAAAACATAGGGTGGCTGAGTGAATAAGAAGACCCATACATATGCTGCCTGCAAGAGACTCACTTCAGATCAATAGACACACACAGAATGAAAGTAAAGAGATGGAAAAAGTTATTTCATGTAAATGTAAATTAATTAATTAAATAAAAAAATAAATATATACTGGTGTAGGAATATTAATACCAGACAAAATAGACTTTAAAACAAATGCTATAACGAGACAAAGATGGACCTAGTAATCACACTTCTGGGTATTTATCCAAAACAAATACAAAATGCTACTTTGAGGGGATGTTCATCCATACGTCCATTGCAGCATTACTTACAATAGCCAAGATATACAGGCATCCTGGGTGTTTCTGAATGAATGAATGAATGAAGTGATAAAGAAGAGGCAGAACATATATACAGTGGAGTATTACTCAGCCATTAAAAAGAATGAAATCTTGGCATCTGCAAGAACATCAATGGACCTAGAAAGTATTTTGCTGAGTGTAGTAAGTCAGGCAGTGAAAGATAAATATGATGTGATTTCACTTATAAGTGGAATCTAAAGAACAAAATAAACAAACAAATGAAACAGAAACAAATTCATAGATTCAGAGAACATTTCGATGGTTGCCTGATGGGAGGAGGGTAGAGGATGGTTGAAAAAGGGGAAGGAATTAAGAAGTACAAATTGGTTGTTATATAATAGTCATAGGGATGTAGGGTTGTTATTCAGCTTCTGACTGCTGTCCCACATAATATTCAGGAATTTCATTTCTCACTTTGGTATAATAATAACTCATTAAATATAGTTAGTCTATTTTTCAGTCCTATCTTTTGAGATATCAATGGCTTGCTAGCTAGCAAGATATAAATATACTGAAGTTTCTCTTAAATACTTAACATTAGAGAAATAAGTTGGCTGTCTAATTGTGTAAATAACTTTTGCTTTATTTAATCTCTTTTCTAGTCCTGAAGATGTCTCTACCATTAAATAGTTAGACTCTGAACCACATAACATACAGGGACTATTTGGCCAGAATTTACTGACTAAATAAAAAATAAATATCTAACACAATCTTACAACTTATTCCTCTCAGCACATACCTGTGATTTCCAGGAAACAACTTAATCTTTTCTCGTTCATGATGATCCATTAAGGCTATCCACTCAAAGGAGTTACAAGATTTTCTGTGTGTGTGTGTGTGTGTGTGTGTGTGTGTGTGTGTGTGTGTGTTGCTTTAGACCATGTGTGTACTGAGCAGGCTAAATACTGATACAATACCCATAAATGGGAGAGTTCTTCAACAATCTGTGGTAAACAGACATGTAAAGTCCAGCGACAAATCTAAGTGTTGCCTTATATGTAGAGACCTAGAGCAGCTGGGAGATACTAGGAACACAAGTAATATAAACAAAAAGATATCTTGAATAATTTCTGTGTAGCATTAAGGCTCACAAAATAAATCTTTCTCCCAGAAATTACTAAAAACAAAATATTATTTTCAAACTGTAAACACCTATCTTTTTGTTGTAATATATTTGGAGAAATGTTCATACAATATTGATATTAATATAGATATTAATATTAATACATTTGTTGATACACAGAGATATAGTATTTCCTTAGGGGATTCATATTTTTATGTAATTTATTATCATGTTTGAAAATATACTAACATGGATAATCTGTAAATTTGATCCATTATTTATTACATAAACTAAAATTAATTCTATGCTTACTAGGTATATGGCTCAGACACTCATATATTGTATCATCAAACACATGCATCACAGACATTACACAAAGAAAAGGCACAAATAAAGTAAACAAATATAAGTTAACAGCTTATTTTTAGACAAATTTAAAAATAAAACATTATTAATGCTCTGTGATTTTGCACTTGATTTTCATTCTGTCCATTGTGTCTCATATCTTCTAAAATGCCATTTACCAAAAGAAGAGAGTAATCTCTAGAACCCCAGGAAATGTTTGAGGCCACAAATAAAATGATTTTCTTCTTCCTCTTAAAAGGCATCGTTGGGAGATTACCACTTGTCTGTTAGGCCTATTCCATCAGGCATGTTGGTCGTTGGTGAGGCTACTAAAAGCAGTTTACTTGTTAGTCACTTCTGAGCATTCTCAGGGTTATTAAAAGCCAGTGAATAAGATATAGAGGAGAAATCTGGTTGCTGAACATAATAAAAAATTAATTTGCTCTACTCCACATACTCTGCAGATAATTATTGCACAAATTCTTATTTGTGGCAGTTAAAAAAATGTAGGGGATGAAAAGTGCTACTATCTCCCCATAACACAACTCTGTATGTTACCAAATAAAATTCCCTTTATTAACAGAAAGTCTACATAAATATTTTACACAACGTGCTGTAAGATAACCCATGAATAGTTATGGAATACCACACAGCTGGATGCTCCTTGCAGATCTGCTAAAGCATGCCTCCTTTCATCAAGGGCATTTGGATCTTCCTTTAGGAACTGTGCAGTGATTTAAAGAATTTGACCATAACAATTACCAAGCTCACACATCTCACAGTTTTATTAAAGATCCTTTCACTGCTAATTTATATAAGCCAGACATGACATAGGAATTCTCTATCATTACTTTGAGGAATTTTCTCTTTCATTCTATATGTTTCAAGTAGATTATGCTGTCTAAGATTATTGTACAGTTTTGGCCCTGTCTTCTATATTAACAATGAGGGACCCAAATGAACTTGGGTATTCATAAACATGGAATTATTTAAATTAACTATGTGACATCATATGAGATAACCTTCACTTTAGTATAAGATGCCTTTTACTTTCTGATTGGAACTCATTCTAGAGTCATGGTTTCATAACGTTTTGACTATAAGGGAAAGCCATGATATTTTTCATTCATCCCAGACAGATTATTAACTTTTCTAAGCCACAATATTTTAACAGGAATCATTGTCATATGAGACTTACTTTCCACTACTTTTTATACCACAGATAATTTATGATCACAGAATGTGTTTTATAGTTATTATTCACACAGATTGAAAGCTGTCATAAAGACTTTCTTTCTGATTGACAAATGCCCAATCAGTACTGGGTTTGCAAATCTGATCTCTATGACAAAATTGTTTACTGGAAGCTAAAGGCCATGGTTTAGACTCAACTAGACAGAGTCCTTCCTGTGAGAAAGTTTCCACTGCCTTACTAGTTTTAACAAGGACTCTAGAAGAGGGCAGGGCATCCACTAATACCATCCAAATGAAAATGAATTAACACCTGAAAAGGAAATCAGAGTTGCCGAAGAAAGGGGAACTGATTGCTGAGTACACAAAATAGCAAATATGATGGACACTTTGTAACTAAATTGATATGTCTATCTGATATGTTTATACTTTTAGGTTCTCCATAAACATGAAGAGCCTATATAGATTAGTGTTATAATAATATGGACTCTAGAGTCAGACAGACCTGCATTCACATTCTAGCTCTATCTCTTCAAGCTGTAGAACTTTGAGCATATTTCTAATTTATGCTTTGTTAATCTCACAGAGACCACCATGAAGATTAAAAAATAAATATAAATTCAAAAGTAGTCAGCATGGACTAATTACTATTACTACTATTAACAACTATTATTATCAGCAGCAGTTACAGAGTGCTTGGCATTAAGTAAGCACTCAATATGTGCTAGCTATAATGTCAGTGAAAGTAACCATTAATATTTTCATTAGCCAACAAAATACATACTGGTTCATCAAAAGGATTTTTATTTTACAAATGAAGAGTTAACTGGACTAGGAACTTTTTTTATAAATAACTAATAAGGTATCATAAATTACAGATTCAAAAATTGTGTGATCAGGGTGGATAAGATGACTGCCTTTTTAGAATAACAATAATAATTGCTAATATTATTATTAAAGCTACCTTTAATTGAGCACCTACTTTGATCCAATCCAAACACAATACATAATGCCATATAATCTGGAAAGATAACAGTAATTATGGAAAATAATAGCAACATTAAAACTTCCCGAGGAAGTGGGGAGAAGAGAATCCAAATCTTCTGGGGCCTGAAAACTTTAATTTGGGAGACCAAAAAAATAATATAAAATTATGAATATATAGTTAGGTACAAGATATTGGAAGGTTTCTTTATAAGCCACTTGGTTAGGAATCTGCCTCCAGAAGGAGTTATTATCAATATTGCCATTTTACAGATAAGAAACCTGAGTCACAGAGTGTTGAGATAACATGACCAGAATCACACAGCTGGTGAAACATTAGAACTAGGCATCAATCCTGATATTATGTCTTCATTTTACAGATGAGAAACCTCAATCTCAATGAGTTTATGTAACTTGCCAGAGGTCCCAGAATTATTGAGTGATAGAGGCAAGATTAAAACTCAGATCTATCAAACTCTAAAGATAATACTCTCCATACTAAGATTTGGTGCCAAATTGTGAAGAATTCTTGCACAGGATATTGAATTTTTTTTTCTTTTTTCAGATTTTCATTGCTTTTGATCAGACAATCAAAAGAATGAGAGTTATCCTGAAGGAAATAAAACTAATTTCAAAGATGAGATTGCTATTTCTGATGGCATGCTAGCAGGGGTAATTTGATGTGTTTTAAATCAGTTATTTATATCTCTTATTTGCAACACAGTTTTATATCCACCACTCATTTATTACGTCATAGAGCATTTTATATTTCTCACTAAAAGTTTCGTATTAATTTTCATCCTAAGGCTTTCTGAGTTTTTAGTTAAAAACGCATCATAATGTAAATAATCTAGTCTTTGAAGATATAGACAAGCCTTCTTTTAATTTTAAAATTTAAGAAATTATTCATTTTGTTTAATTTCTTCACTATAATCTTCTATAGAGCATCCTATTCCCCTCATATTATTGCAAATATAAATTAAGTAAAATTGATGGTTCTCACCTGAAGAACATAAATGAAAAAGCAAGTGTATGCCATATGTATCTTTATATATTATACTGAAACCAGTAAGAATGTGACTATTTCCACTAAACTTATTTGCACAGTGTGTATAGTTATTTGAAAATTTTATATAACTTGACCAGCTAAAAGAAGGTATAATAATAACATAGTATTCCTTTATACTCTTGTGTCATTAGAGTATATATCAGATAAACAGGAGATTTTAGAATGTATCAATTATCCAACAGTTAGATTGATATGAAATCGTGGCTGTAACACTTGGGATTCTTTAACAGGTTTTAGTAATCCTGTCTATTATTCTATTTCTCTATTTCTCTCAACAAAAATATATACTATACTCATAGCCATAATATTAATCAGTAATGTCCCAGAACTATTTTTTCCAGGAGGCATATTTATGACAAAGCAATTATAGCAACAAGCTCATACTTTTCAAATAAATTCTTAGTGTTACTTGAAGCATGTCCATAAGTTCAGAAGAAACTTACATCTTGTAAATTAAAAGGCAAAATGTTTCCCTAATTCTTGATATCCTATGTAGTTGGGACAGAAATCTAATTGACACATACTTAAGACGTAATCTGCTTCTTTTAATAAACTGCTTATTTAGAAAATATTCTAAATCATTGATTTTATGGACAAAACAGTCATATTTGGTAAAGCAACAGTGACATCCAGTGACAACTAAGATTTATTCAAGGGAAATTATTTAGATTTGCCATATAAACAAAAGCAAGAATTATTAAATATTAATATTTAATTATTAATAATTTTTGCTTGTTTCAAATGTTCTAAGAATGTATCCATACAAAGAACACCATTGGATAAATATAAAAACCAGTAAATCATTTATAAAATGAAAAGATAAGCCACAGAATGAGAGAGAATATTGACAAAACATATGTAAATATTTACAAAACTCAGGTCTGTCAAATTCAAAAGACAATACTCTCCACACTAAGATTTGGTGCCAACTTGTGAAGAATTCTTGCACAGGATATTGAATAATTTTTTTTCAGATTTTCACTGTTTTTAATCAGACAATCAAAAGAATGAGAGTAATCCTGCAGGAAATAAAGCTAATTTCGAAGAGGAGATTGCTATTTTACCCAAAAGGACTTGTATCCAAAATATACAAGAACTCCTAAAACTTAATATCATCTGTCAGAGGGAATTGCAAATTAAAACAAAAATGATACACATCTATCTGAATGGCTAAAATCCAAAAAGCTGACTGTACTAAATGCTGAGAAGGATACAGAGCAACAGACATTCTCATTCGCTGCTGGTGGGAATACCAAATGTCACAGCCTCTTTGTTGGCAAATTTTGGCAGTTTTCTTACAGAGCTAAACAGTTTCAGCATATGATCCAGCAATTGTACTCCTTTGGGTTTTTGCCCATATAAGTTGAAAACTTATGTCTACACAAAAACCTGTACACAAATATTTACAGCAGCTTTATTCATGATCACCTGAAAAAGAAGTAATCAAATGTCTTTCAATGGGTGAGTGGATTAAGAAACTGTGGAATACTCATACAACAGAGCGTTATCTAGTCATAAACAGAAATGAGCGATCAAGCCACAAAAAGGCACAGAGGAAAGTTAAATGCCTATTTTCAAGAAGAGGAAGCCAGTCTAAAAACACTATGTACTGTATGATTCTAATTATATGATGTTCTGGAAAAGATAAACTATAGAGAGATTAAAAAGTAAAGTGGCTATTTTATTTATCGGGGTGGTTGGGGCGTGGAGGGATGAATAGTTGAAGCACTGAGGATTTTTAGGGCAGTGAAACTATTCTGTATGAAACTAATGATGGATATATGACATTATGCATTTGTCAAAACCCACAGAACTGTACAATTGTGAAACTTAATGTAAACTACAGAT
The DNA here is from genome assembly GCF_057876585.1 of Rhinolophus sinicus. Taxonomy (NCBI): domain Eukaryota; kingdom Metazoa; phylum Chordata; class Mammalia; order Chiroptera; family Rhinolophidae; genus Rhinolophus; species Rhinolophus sinicus. The sequence continues at coordinate 172,885,562 of NC_142517.1, read as the reverse complement.
TTTAGTAATAATGAATCAATATTGAGTTTCCAAACATGACAAATAGGAACTGCTTGGGCGGAGTAATATGGAAACTGTATGTATTATCTTCTCATGCTTTCTGTAAACCTGGTGATTCCTTGAGGTGCTGCCCCACACAACTTTGGGGCAAACCCAAGCTTCCAGGGGCTTTTCTGTATACCCTGTATGCTGCAGACTTTCCTAAAACCTCTAAAATGCTCACAAAACCAAGACAAGCAGACTCTAGCTTCAGCGTGCCCAGCACCATTTGCGGAGAGACAGCCAGCCTCGGTTCATGGCTGGGCCTCTTGAGGCACCTCCAACCACAGCGCAGCTGACAGCCTTCTGTGGATTGCTTTGTGGGTCATGTCTGCTGGCCCCGGGCAGGGCACAGGCTACAGCTGAACTTGGCCAGCAGACATTTTCAGAATAATTTCCCTAATGTGTGTGTTATTAAATCTTCATTATTTCCCATTTTGTTTCCCATTCTGTAAAAATTTCAACCAGACAATGTGGCTAGTAGAGCTTCTACTTTTGAAAAAAGAAATATCAAGATTTCCTCCTTGGAAAAATATTTAATGAACTTCATCACTATTCCATTTACTTAAAAAATTGATATTGGTCTGCAGCTTCTGGCAGACATGGAGTTATCTCACACATATCTCTCCATAATATGAGTGTAAAACTGATTGAAACCCTCCAGTTGCTGTAACTTTTGATCAATGGGGCATTCCAGGATGCTTTTGGACAGTAAGAGTGTTGTGAGTGTAGAATCCTAGAACCAGGACATTTCAGCCCAATTAGGATTCTTTAAGCAGGCAGCCTTTGCTCGGGTGTTCCCCCATCAACCTACTGGATAATTTTCTCAGAATTGTGCTGCAACCTGAGACTCTGCTTTTTCTTTTTCCACAGGTGTTAGGCCTGTCTCAGTCTCTAAATGCTCTCCTTGCCTCCTGCTATCGCTTCCACTTATCCTTCACTGCTATTACCCCCACTGAATCATTTGTATGTGTATTCTTAGAATTGTGCTTCTTGGAAGACTCTGACTGATTTATGAGCACCCAGTCTTATATGAAGATTTTGATTTACGACTTTAACTTATATGTTGCTTGGTGTGTGAAGATTTACATATGTAACCAATTATTTGTGTATTGTTACTATGACCTGGCATCTGTCGGGTGTCCTCGCAGGTGACCTAACAACATTCTGAAGCACACAGGGATTCAGATTGCAGGGAGACAGGGTCTCCTACCTAGGAACATAGCTTACACTGGTTCACTGATTCAGAAACAGAAAACAATAAAATACATTTAGTAATAAGTTAAAACACAAGCTGAGCAAGTCGCAGATGGCAAATTCCTAGGTATGTACAAAGGACAAGAGGAAATCATCCAAGCAAGAGCAAATAAATAGCCAAGCTTCATTCAGTGATGTATCACAGGAATTTCACAAGTAAGCAAGTTACTTAAGCATATAACCAGGACTATTGAATGTAGGAACCATGAAATGATCATTCTCTTATATGAAATACATATTCTATGTACATTTATGGTTTGTAAAAAAAAAAAAAAAAAAAAAAAGATGGAAAAGAAGATAATCAATTGAATGTTCCATGAAGCAAATGGATTAAATAGAATGTAAAATACTAGAAAATTAGATCAGTGATAGAAGATTAAGTGATGTGGATTTAATCTCACTGTTAAAGATCCTGCATAAGATTGGATAATATTTGAGATACACGAAAGCTTTTCCCAAATAGAACGGTGACTATTTTACTTCTAAAGAGAATAGAGAACAAAGGCTAAAGGATCTATGTTATATTTAAGGGTACTTTTCTGGAAAACTTGATAAAACATAAGAATGCATGGATGCTAGGAACTGTAGGTTTCCTCTTGTCCAGTCATGCTGAAAAGGATAGGCGGCTGTACATCCAAAGTAAATTAATACATTTGGCTTAGCATTGGACAAAGTGGTGTGCATTACACAGCTGTAGTCCTCATTCAATGCTATAGAGCAAATACACAAGTTAGCTAATATATGAGCCAAGAGCATCTTGGTCCTAATGTGGGTCTTAGGGGACATGAATCAGATTCCAAGTTCTGATCCTAGAATAAGCTGAGCCCTAGAAAAGTGACAAGCCTGCACAGTATTAATACATAGGAACTTGGGCATAAGATTTGGGCAGAGTGAACTGAGTCATAACTCAGCTCCCTAGCAGGTGAAAGACATCTATATCTGTAACTAGATAGTCTAAGGTCACCGAGAGTGGTCTCAGAAAGCTTCCTGAAGAATAAAACCTGAGCTGACAGGTAGAGCTAAAACAATATTCATTTTAAGCAGAAGAGAAGTATATGAAAAAAAGAGGCATGCAGTCAGTTTGTTTGTTTGTTTGCTTGTTTGTTTTTAGAATTGTAAAATACTTAGCATACCTAGAATATAGGAAACAATTTGGGATTATGAGACAATGCCTCTAAAGAAAAAGGCAATTCCTAGTTGATGAAGTACTTTAAGAAAATATTGGGAATCTATATTTTATTCTGAAGGGATTTGGGCTAATGTCTTAACAAGGTCAGGACAGTGCAAGGGGCCTGCATGGATACAGGCAGTAATTGAATGCATTTTCTCTAGAAAACCTAGAAATAATAAACTTAACTTAGTCTTTTCTTTATTATGCACCAGCAATTCTAAACAATATCAGTGATAAAATACTCCTCCCAGAGAAAAATATTTTGTTGCTCTAATTCTAAACAATTTCTGCAGTTATTGCTGAATTTTAATAATATATATGCCACTGCAGCAAATTATATATTTTAAAAAGCAACTACAGTAATATTTCTAGTCCCATGTGCTCTTCCAGAATTTTGACATTCTCCCATCAAGAGGAGAATTGTTGTTTTTGTTGTTTTTGTTGTTGTTGTTGTTGTTTAACCTCCTGCTTGCGTTTGTGTGGACTTTTGTGACTGCTTAAATAGAATGCAGCAGAAGTGATATTGTTCGAAATTTTTGAAGTTAGGTCATAAATCACTCTTTCTTGTAATGCTTGCATTGGGAGCCCAGCCACAATTACTGTTGAGGAAGCCAAGTAGTCACTTTGCAGAGGTTACACGTTTTTGTCCCTGATGACACTTGACCAAGATGGCCTTAACATTCCCCTCAGCTGACTAAACTATAGACAGGTTTCTCCCTGAATACAGGCCCCAACGTTCCTCTTTTTAGAGCATTTACTTTAGAAAACTTGCAATTGTCAATTCCTTCTCTGCCCCTTTGACAGTTGTAAACTGGTATCTTCTCTCAGCCTCTCACCAGTTTTACAATCCAGGAAAGTCTTTTTCAAAGTCTTGGGATCCAGTTCTTTGAAATTCAGTTATTAAGAAAAATAGTGCCTCTAATTCCCAGTGCCTGTGGGAGGGCAGGAGCCAAATTTTGATAAGTGCATACTAGACAACACAGATGGCCTAATCCCATTGACCAAACTCTCCCCTCATGTCCTGCCATGCTTTTCCACTGGCTCACTCCAGCACGTATATCTCTCCTGTCTTTTGTTTCAGGGAAGTTGAGCTCAATCTCTCTCTCTATTGCAAGTATTAACCTCTATTGCAAGGGAATAAAGTCTCCCTTGCTGGTTTAACTTCGTCCAATGCAATTCTTCTATGATTCACTCTCCGGTGAAGTTCCAAATGAAAGCAATCAACTTATTATTGGATACAAATTTACATAAAAACTTATTTTATAAGTATCTCAGGCCAAACTGTTAAGTAAATATAAGAGCTATTGTATAAAATATTGTGCTTTTTTTTTACCTCTCATGGAAATTTGGAGAAACTTTTAATCAATTGCAGTATTTTGCCATAACCAGTGACTGGTTTATAATTATTCTAAATTTCAAAGAGAAAATTGAATGTGACACCGGTGCCAATATGAAACAATTAAAAAACAGTTTTTACTTGAAATATTTCACTTCTAACCATTATATCATATCAGAAATAAGTGGGGAAACTTTCAGTATCCAAAATAACATTAGAGTCAGTGAGTTGAAAGTTCCTTTCTTTATTTTCCACAAGTTAAGTCTTAACTAAGTCATCCTCTTACAGTCCTCCCATCCATGGGAGAAGCTGTGAGGTTGGTGTAGCCTGCCTTCTTTCCAGTGGCTTGCTGTCCTCCCTATAACCAATTACTGTCATTCCCACCAAACTTCTCTTATCAATCCAGCAGAACTCAACAAGGAATCTATCAATCACTCGATCAAGCAATCCAGACAGCAATTGCAGCACTGTCTGAATCTATTTTGAAATGTCTGATGTCTCTAATGTTATGTAGAATTTAACTTCATGATCATTTAAAAATAATTTTGTCATGTAAGGGAGGAGGATATTAAACAACAATTCACCCCGAGTGTCATATACTAGGTAGACCACAGGAATAAGTTTTACATTATAAAATCTGAGACAACGGGAACTATGCCTGTCCTGCATTGTTCTTGGAACATAGCAAGTGGTAAATAAATATTTGTAAAGTTAGTGCATCAAATATTTACATAGGAAGTGACATGATCAGGGTTTTATTTGTAAAGGATCACATTGGTATCAATTTGGAAACTATATTAGAGGTGGCTAAACTGCAGTTAAAGAGACCAATATAGCAATAGTTGAATAAGACATGAAGAACCAAGGTGGTAGCTGTGGGAATGGAGGAGATAAAAAAGATCAAAATATTACTCAGCAGCTATAATCCACAGGACACAAGAGAGAACGGAGAGTTAAGAAAAACTTCTAGGGAAGTTTTTGTAGGGAAATCAATGATATAGTTCAGTTTTATACATGATGTTTTAGAAATGTCTCTGGAATATCCAAGTGGACATATTTATTAAGTAATTATATATACAATCTTTATGTTTAAAAGATAATTATTGGAGAGAGAAAAATATTTAGGATTCAATACATACATGATATTTTTGATACCAAGGATGTGAGGATGATAACTGAGGGGCAGTCTTTAGATTAGAAAAAATATAATGTATAACAATTTGGGGGAAATCAGTAATTAATCAAGGAGGAGCACAGGGTATCACTGAGGCAGAAATTTATAAAACCATTTGGAAATTTCTAGAAAGAAACAGTGAATCCTTTCAAGTTGTGTATAGAGGTCAAGATCTGGAGGTCAAGATGTTCATTGAAAAGTGTCCTCTTAGCAAATAGGGGTTCCTTGCAATACTTAGAGGGCCTTCACTGGAACAGTGTCGATAGAAAGAAGTTTGCTATGACTGGATTAGAGACCGGGAGATTCAGAAGTGCAAACAACTATTGACTGTTTCCAAGAGTCTTTACTCTAAATGCTAGGAGAGAGTGTAAAGTACCAAATAGAATGCAGACTTAAGGAAGAGTCACTTTCCTTTTAAGTTGGATGAAACTTGATTATGTTATTGAGGTACAGGGCTAATGGGGAGAGAAACAGATAGGGGTAATTAATGCAAGGTATTTGAGGATATGAAAGGAAATAAGCTCCAAATCCAAATAAAATCTTCTGGGGAAGATATTGAGGATTTACTCGTTCAATATTTATTCTGGCTTCCTTTTATTATTGCTTTCTATACTGCAGAGACAGGAAAGTTTAAAATAAACTCCAGATTATTTCACAGCTAGAACACCAAATGTGTTTTAGGCTCCATGATCAAATGCTCCCACAAGACTTGAATCAGAACTGAGATTATTGACGAGGGAAGCATAGTGCAAGGTTCTTTGATTGGTGGCACGTATTGTAGAAGAAGCAGCATGGTTCTGAAATCAGCAGGTGTAATAGCACCGTGTTTGTGTATGTGCTGGCATTTGTGTGGAAACAGCAACTATAAAGACAACTTATCCAAGCTACAGACAAATTCCTCCCAATGGAAGGAGCTGCTGGTGCGTTGGCAGTGATTCTGCTACTGGAAATTTGCATTAGAGTCTTTTTACAGCTCTCTCAATGATTTATGACCCATTTAGAACACTGTAACGAGGTGTGTTTTTTTTCCTTTTAAACCACTTAATTGTAGCATGATTGACATACAAAAAGCTATTTAATGTATACAACTTGATGAGTTTGAATATATACATCCATGAAATCATCACCCATATCAATCACTTATGCCATAAACATATCAATCACCTCCAAAAATTTCCTCTCACCTTCTTTAATATTATTATATTATTTTGTGTGATAAGAATATTTAACATAAGACCCACTCTCTTAAAATTGTATGTATATAATACAGTATTGATTACTATAGGCACTATGCTCTATAGATTTTAGATTCTTAACTCAACCATGACCCATACAACTTAGAATAAAGGTATGGATAGAGAAAAGATTGGTGGTGGTGAATAGGAAATTTGATGACACACTATCTGGCAGTCTCCTTTTTCTCCCCAAACAAAATAAGATTTTCTGTTGAGAAAAAAGAGTAAACTGTTAGAGTAAGGACCTGAGGAATATTATAAGTGTTTTAACTTTAAGTTGGTATTCAAAATCTCATCTTTGTCCTTATAGTTGAAACCTCTTGTTTTGAAGGGAAAATGTAAATTTCTGAATTAACGGTTTTCAATTAAAATATTCTGATTGAGGTAGTATGGGAGAATAAGTTAATACAAACCCTTTCTGCTACAAATGCCTCAAACTGCTGAATACAAATATAACTTTTCTCATAAAATGTTTTGCTGTGTTTATAGGAAAGAATGAGAATACCCCAGAGATGGGGAGGGTAGAGAGGGGGAGGCAAGCAAAGAAAGAAATAAAATTAGTGAGCTGATCTCATGGCTGTAGTTGGACATTGAGTTTGGTTTTATATACCCATGGGGACAAGAAACAAGTTCTGAGTCCATATGGGACAGGAAGTTAGAACTGAGGCACCTGCAAAGAACTGAGACTATCCAAAGTGTTACACAATTACTGAAAAGGAAGACTAGGGAAATATCCATCTCACAAGGAGATTTTAAGAGTATTCTGCTGGGATTAGATCAGGAAAACAAGTTTCTCTTGATAACTTAGAGCAATGAACATGCTCCTTGAGTGAGTTTGAGGTAAAATTTGAATGAAAAAAATGAAATGAATGAAAAAAAAAAGCAGCTTAAAAATAAATTCCCTTAAAACTTAAGCATAGATGAAATGAGTACTCTCATAGTTTTGTTTGTTTGTTTGGTTGTTGTTGTTTGTTTGTTTGTTGTTGTTTTGCAGGCTTTGCACGCTTTGCACTACACAGAGGTGCTGGTCTCAGGGGGAGTGAGCAGATCCTTAACATCATAGATTACATATTTTCTATAACAACTTACAGTAACAGCAGTAAGTTGTTTTGTTCTAAAAAACTTCGATACATTTTGACAATTTTATGAAATAAAATGCCTGTAGAAAGGTTGACAAAAAGCTTCCAGGTGGGAAAATAACAGTCATTTGAGATACCTGACATATGCAAATGTACAACCTCTCTGAAAAGAGACATAGTCCAAGATGATTCTCACAAATAAACTCACTTTGAAAGTGAGTACATTTCCCAAATTATTAGCATCGTAAGTGATCACCTGCGTACATAGCCAACAGGATGATTAGAGTTCCAAAAACTTCAAATAATAGAAAAATAAAAAACAGAAAAGAAATAAAAGACCTGAAAATATGTGTAAAGCTATTAAAGAGAAAACAAGAAACTAAAAGCATAAAGCAAAAAACACCAAATTATGAGAAGATGTAAGGTTGAAAGAAATGCAAGTAGGACTTCTAAAATTAAAATATAGTCGCTGCAATTGAAAATTACTGAATCAGTCAAACAGCAGATTAGGCACAAGGAGAATTATTGAATTGAGTATGAGACCTTGAGGTATAACCCAGAATGCACCACAGAGAGATAAATTACCTTTACTCCCTACTTCATAGAGAAAATAAAAGCCAAAAGAAGAGAACTTCATATACACCCACAACACCATCTGCCCATGATTTGCAGCTATACCCATATACTCTCCAGGATGAGCTACATAATTTGGGTCGATCAGTACAAAATGAAATGTGGACCACTTTATCAAATTTCAAGCCAGTGGTAACAGCAAAATATTAAACCAAACACAATCCTTCTCAGCACAGTGCCGTGTGTGATAGCATCATAGCACCAGCACCAATCACATAACAAATAAAGCCAGCCTTTAACTTAGCCTTCACTTCTTTTTTTTTCTTTTTTTTTTTTTTTGAGGGGTATATTTGTTGTTTTACTGTGTTTGACATTTTTACTTCTATTTTTAATAAAAGAGCTGCCTGTCTCCTAGCTAAAGTCAGTACATCCACCAAGTCACTAAATTCCAGCTCTTCTTAACATTCAAGCTTATTCTTCCCAAATTAATTTATTAATCAAGTGCAATACCAGTCAATAATATTTTTTTTCAAAGAAATTGCCACACCAATATTAAACTTTGAATGGAAGATGTAAAGGGCAAAAAATAGCTAACAGAACATTGAAATGTTTGACATAGAAGACAAAGATGAAGATTTCAAAGATAAAAATATAAAAGTAAGATTTTAGATGAAAATGTAGAATAATATATTTATCAGACCATAATAAGTAGACTTTTAAAAATAAGTTTAAAAGCATAAACCACTAAGGAAAAGATTGATATATTTACCTACCTCAATATTAATCTTTACGTGACAAAAAAGAAAACACTCTACACAAACTAAAAAGACAAGACATATTTGGAGAAGGTATCTGAAACCATAATAACCAGTAGATGATTTCTTCCATAATATTTAAAAAACACCTATTGTTTAAACAAGAATAAGATAGAACAGAAAACCAAATACTTTAAATGGTCAAAGGATACGAACATGTATTTCTCAGAAGAGTAAACCAATAAACATGAACACTTACTCACGAGAAATGTGAGAAATAAAATCAAGTCAACAATAAGACATCATTTCTTAATTATCAGTTTGGCAGAAATTAGAAATTCTGACAACACTTTTTGGCAAGGATGTGAGGAAATAAGTACTCATATAATGCTATGGTGAGACTTTGTAGAGCAGTTTAACTATAACTTGTATAATTAAAAAGCTGCTTATTCTATAACTCAGCAATTCCATTCTTACGTATCTACCCTGAAAATATGTTTGCATTAAAACAAGGTGTCATTTGTAAGAATGTTCACTGAAGCAAAAAACAAGTGCAAGCAAGCTAATTGCTCAAACTAACTGCTCCACAGTAGAGGAATGGAAAAATTAATTGCATTTTTTAATAAATAGAATACTATACCACAACTAAAGTGAAAGAAGTAGACCCACACATATAAACAGCGTACATATTTCAGAAACATAATGATGTGTGAAAAAAAGAAAGCTTCAAAAGAATGAGTATAATACTACTTATGCACATTAAAAAAAACAATTGTATAAATTATTTGTTTAAATATATATAGTAATGTACAACACCAATAATGGGAAAGTTAATCTCAACTTCTGGACACTGACTACTTCTAAAGAACAAGAGAGATTATGGAGTGGACTGGAGTTAAGGTTGTTTCAGTCAGAGTAAAATAAACCTGGTCCTTATTGATTATGAGTGGTAAATGCTGTCCACAAAGGATAAACAGAACAAGTATTGGGAGAAGTGTTCCAGGATGGAAAATAGTTCCCTAACCCATGTGATTTAAAAAAAAAAAGTCAATACTGAAGATTATTTCTATGCTTAGTGATATATAGGTAATTGAGCCTGAAATATCATGCTAAAGTAAATGCATTACTCAGTTGTCCATTTTTTGTGAAAGGTACACTCCCTGACTTTAAGATAAACATGAAAAATCTGCATTGATCTTGACATTTATTTATTTCATTATTTAAATCTTTATGAGAGAATGAAAACTAGTATTGTATTTATGCATTCATTGTTTAGTCTGACTTTGGTTATAATGAATGTCACCTGGATTCTGAATGACTTCCACATTGAAGGAGAGAAAAATGACTATTGTCACAGAAGTAGAAATAGATATCCTTCTTGGTCCAGGTGTTGTTGTTTTTTTGGCAGCACCCCACTTTCAAAGCCATATTATGAATCACAAATATATGGATCTGTCACCATCCTAATAGAACTCAGAAAAAAGAATCATGCCATGAAAATACCGTTTCTTGAATTGGTTTTGCTGTTAATGGAACTGAATTTGCAAGTACAATACTTCTAATTAACCTTGCTTTTCTGGGTGAGGAAAATGGACAGCAGTTGTTTATCACTGTTTCCATGGGGATATAGAGGATGTGGTTTTATGATTGCTTATTACATGTTGCAGTACCAATAATCAAGCTTATTCTGATTGCTTTCTAGAATACCACTCTAACCTGACACACAACTCAATTTAAATTTATATTTCCTTGTTTCTTCTTTCAATTCTACTCATTAAATTTTGAGGACACTATTGGCTCCATTGATATTTTCCTATTACTCTTCTTTTGCCTTCTAAACATTTTGCCATCTAAACATTTTCCCTTTGGCCAGGTCTTTTCTCCAGTGTTCCAATACACTTGTCTGCAATTATGACTTCATTCTACCAAAACCACATGTTAATTCAGTCAAAATTTGTCATGCCTATGAGGAAAACTGCAACAGTGTGTGTTCCATTACATGGACAAAAAGCTATGTCATATGCTAAAATGTATCCCCTAATCCCTATGATGAAAATGTACTAAAATGTAAGTTCCAAGAAAACAGGAATGCTCATCTGGCTTGTTTATGGGTAGTACCCCAGGTGGTCAATAGTTGGTAAATGGGTGATTCAGAAAATTCTTTACTTGAATTTTAGTAAAGGAGGAGGCAGCAGGGCATTATGATGGCCACATTTAATCAAGTCATTAATCAAGTTAGCAAATTACAACACAAAATATTATCTATCTTACTTAGATGCATATATTTCATAAAGATGAATTTGTAAGATGTTATAAATCTATAGTTTTCATATGGCTGAAAGTTGACAAAATACCAAGACATCCCAGCTGAATTTGACTGTGCATATTTTGGCTATTTGGTTAATTGGAGAGTAATACTTCAATGAGTAATAAACTAAATGCATACATTAATTCATAAGCATGTATGTATTTATTACATACCACTGGTCTTTCCTGCTTTTATTTCAACAAAATTAATAAAAATTAATAATCAATAATTGTTATAATCAAGATTGTCACATAATTTTGTTCTACTTTAAGTGTATGCAGTTTGTAATATTTTGTCCAAAATGTAAATTAAATGTCTACATTTAAAAATTTTACGTTTTTGAAGTTTCTATTCTAAAGCATTTAAAATTATATATTAAAACATAAATTCTAAGTGCAAATTTTTAATAAATATCAAAATTTAAAATAAAAAATGACATGAACAAAATTTTAATATAATTTTTGAAAATCTGTCTTATTAAGTGTTTTAAGAAAATAAACCTGTCAGCAGTTCTGGTGTTGAGTGTTCATCTCTGACAATGAAAAGAGTTATTATTGCACTTCACATGTTACATATAGCCCTATAAATATAACAACTTTCAGAGTTATATGAATTGTTTCATATACCAAACCATTCCTCACACTCTATGCGCAACTGTTACAAATACCTTACTAATTTGTGTATTTCTCCAAAAAAAGGAATGGAAATTAAATGAGAAGCCAGAAAAAAGAACACTCAGCACTATTGGGGAAATAATAATTAGCATCTCAAATCTATTCCATTCTTGCTACCTGAAAGAAAGGATTTGACAAGGTATTTATTTTCATTTAGTAGGTGAGCTGAGCACTTCTGCCACTAAAATTCTTGCTGTGCACATAAGCAGAAAAATGGGATAGCTTACAAGGCAGGAGTCAGCAGACAACACCTTGCTCAAGCGATCAAAATGAATATCCATCATCAGTAATGAGGCAAATGAAAATCATGCGCTCCCTGGTGGAATGAAATGAGAACAAAAGAGCCTCATTCTGTAACAGTCCAAGAAGAGATACACAAGCTAAATTAATTAGGAGAATACAACAGGCAAACCTAAATTAGGGACCTTCTAAACTTCCCCGTAATCCTCAAAAGTGTCAATAAAAGAAAGCCATATGTAAAAATAAGTTCTATCTCTGTATACTAATATGGAATAAACTCTAAAATACATGTTTTAAATGTTTTAAAATTTGGAGAACAGTACTTCAATTTTGAAAAAAAATAAATACATATAAATACATGTAATTTTTAGAATGAGAAAGAAACAGTGAAAAGTGGCAAACTCTGGGAATGGAATCAGTTGAAGAGTGAAAGATGATTCTTTACCTCTTCTCCCTTTTTTTGTACTATATGATGTATTTTTAACCTAAACAAATATATAATTTAAATAAAAAGAGTAAGTGTTTGAATTCCTTTTACCATCGCAAATTTTGGTTTTGAGTCTCAGAAAATAGAAAATATTGTTAGGGAAAAACATATGCTGTTTTTAATTTAATCAACATAAGATTTATATCTCGACACCTGAGGTCTCATCCTGTCCTTGTTGTTAACCAGCTATAGCTGTTGGGATAAGGCACTTTAATTCCCTGGGATTTAATTACTTATCTTTATACATGAGATTTCTTCTAACCCTAACCTTGAATACTCCTAAAATATAAATTAAGACTTCCATACTATGTTGTCAACAGAGGGCAGTAATTAACCACAAATAGTTCCATGTTCTCTCTGAGCAAGAAATGAAACATTTTTATAAAATGTGAAGGAAAATAATATTCAAAGTACTACTGTATCCCTCGAGATTTCTGAAAATTTTGATCACACTCCAATTTTGTCCCTTTCAAACAAAACCTTCAACCAACCAACACTTCTTTGCCTCAAACAACTTTAGTCCTTTGAGTTCGGAAGATAAAACCCGATAAAAGAGGGGAGTTTTGTGATGACAGGCCTTGTCAGTGGGAATCAGAACGCCATTTCCTTTCTTCCTTCTTTTCACTTGCATGCGGGTGTTAATGCAGGAATCTCCACTAGAAATATTACAGACCAGGAATTACTACAGATCTGGTAACTGCGCAGCTAGTTACTACCTGTAAGTGCTAGACAATGCCCATTTGAATTAAGCTTTTCAGTATTCATAATCTTTCACATTTAAAATAGTGACAATAGCTACTTTAGAGGATTAAGGATTAAAATTATTTGTAAAAGGTATAACCAAACAGCAGGTATGTAAATAGGTATTTAATAATGTTTATTATCATCATTATTATTACTGTTACTATTATCATAGTTTTTTTGTTTTAATACAACTAAGTCTAATTATAGAAGAAATATTGCATTTTATCCTTAAATGGATGGATGAATATAAACGTATCACATATATATGTATATATACACATTTATACATCATGATTACTCGTTATATATATGTATGTATGATATGTTTATATTCCTTTAATAAAAAATGACTAACATTTTGTGTTTTTGAACCAAATTTTGGAAATGTTGTACATGTTTTAATTAATTAAAAATAAACATCAGTTTAGCTTTCAACTCAATTTTAAGCTTATCAAAAAAGAAAAACCTGGGTTTCGAAATGAGAACTCTTGCAAGTCAATAAAAAGTACACACACCAAAATGTAAAAATGTGCAAAGAACATAAGCAGCGACTCTCAAAAGAAAAACTAAATATGATTAATTAAAAAAATGAACATTCAATTTCACTATTACTCAATGGACACCAAATTAAAAAATTTGCCATGTAAAACTAACTGAGAAAAAAAAAACACCTAAAAAGTGTCACTGAGGGAGCTGATATATGGAGTTGTACTATTATAAACTGAGGTTCAAGTGGTTGGAAACTGATGTAACAATATAACTTTTAACCATGAAATTCTATTCTAAAATTATTAAGAAAATAATCAAGATGTAAAATGAACAAAAAATCATCTTCACGTTTCAGATATTGACTAACCAGTGAAAATGTCTAAGATAAATTAATACACTTTTTTAGTGAATTAGTGGGAAGAGACTTTGACATGAAGCTCCTGGAATAACTTTTTTTCTACACAGCTTAAAAAGAAATGTTTTGAAAGGTGAGGCATTCTTTCTTTTGTTTGTTGCAACCCTGGTTCATTGAGTAAGAACTGTGACCATTAGTAGCATTCTGTTTATGGCATAAAATGAAAAGTTCCAAGAAGAGTTTTATCTATGCTATTCGTGGCTGCTTCCTTTGATCCTAGAACAGTGTTTGTAATACCATTGGTCGTCAATAACTATGTCCACGTGGTATATTTATGTGCTATTTTATTTTACACTTTAATTTTCTCATAAGAAATTTGTAAGTAAAAATGTTTTAATAAAATGTACAAAGTTATGAGAAACAACTTTTACATTTTTTTAAATTTCTAAAACAAAGTTTGTCTGTTGGCAGTAGATTTATGATTCCTACCAAAAATCTAGTCAACTCTGCCTGCCAACTATTCTTGCTTCTACAGCTCTGTCTTGTATCACTAGACAAGGGGAGATAATCATAAAATCACCATAGTAGTGAGACTTTTTTCTTCAGAATTCCAAATGACACTGTACAATATGGTTTTTCTGGTCTTCCTTAAAAACGATTAGTGAAAATACAAATATATTTGAAGAGATATAAAAATAAAATAAATATTTTGAATGAAAAATTATTATCCAGACTGAGGAAAGAATGAGGATGGTGGCTGGTGTCTGATACTCTGAAATTCAGGAGCACATTATCAGTCAGTGAGGCTCTCTGAGGGCACTATCTATCCAGGGATTAGCACCCTGCCTACAGCCTAAAACAACAGGAGATATAAGGATAATTCTTTCTGAGGCCAAACCTCTCTTAGCATTCTTAATCAATATAAGAGATAATTTATGGTATAAGCAATTATCCCTCAAACCCAATCAATAAAGAGATGTAAATTAATATGGTAGTGGAGACTGAAACAAAACTGATCTATACAATGTTCCAGGGAGATTCAGAATAAAATAGTTTGTGGTGGAGAACAGAGACTTCTCATGCAATTTGCCAGTGTTTGTTCTGGTAGCACAGAAGCCTGTGGTTGGAAATAATTTCTGTCTAGGGACCTTTCAAATTATTCAGTGTGGTGATTTTAGAGTTACTGAGTCCCATTTTGGTTAAGGGAACAATAGTCTATCCCATGGGACTAGAGGGCTTGCTGCTATATTAACTAGAAATAAATAGAGATGCAACTTTCCAAGTTTACACCCATCCATATTCACATATGGGCATCATACATCATACATTATGTATACATTAATATAGTACTTCTAATAATATTCAAGATAGACACTATAAAATGACTGTTAAAATAGCACTAAAAGTAATAAAACTAGTTAAATGTTAGAGAATGGATAAACCATGCAAGTAATATAAATTAGAATGATTAAGAAAAAGTGTTACAAAAATAACTAAAATGAAAGGGCCAGGAAATTAGAAGCCTAAAACCAGCTTTAAGTACAGAAAATAAATAGAAGCACAGCAATTAAAGCCTAGATGATTAAAGAATAAAACACAAAGTTGTTAAAAGTATAAATTTAAGCCTTAACATTTCAAATCCAATGCAGAAGCAAGCCAGGTCCTAAGAGATGCGAAAATCCTAAACATCATGATTACTCGTTTCCATTGTCTTCTGAGATTTGACTTTTTTTGAAAGGGTCTCTAGGCAGATATCTAAAGAGTGTACTGAAACTCAGGTAAAGTTAGCATTGTCCCTCAGGAACAGCGCTGTGCATTTACTCTCAGCATTGTTGCTTCTCCCTTCCATGGCCTTTTCTTTCTTTGTGTTCATCCAACCAAGATTTTACATATTTCTATAATTATCCTATCCATAATATAATGAAAAACAGATCCACCTTAGTCTTTAAAAAAATGTAGTGAGACAACAATTATGAATGACAAAACTGTTAAGTTCAAGGATTCTAGAGTTGAATTTACTTAAATAACTTACTTGTAATTTATTTAAACACTGTTACAAAAATCAAAGTAGTTCATTCAGTTAAAATTCTTGACTTAGAGAGTTTTTGTTCAGAATGGCTTCATCATTCTGTGTTATATACAATGTAACTTCTCTGAACAAAACTTGAATTTTAATAGAACATATGGTGAGCAGACAAATGAATTCTTTATAGTTGGGTGCATTTCATGCATGGCAGAACCTGGGATAGCAGCTTGGGTAAATGTTAAGAGAATTTTCTCATTGCTGATCAAATTGCATCTCACTGGAGGCTACCTTTTTCTATCTGGAATTTTTTCTCTCTCAAGAAAGTTCCAGAATGGATGAAAAACCAAGCTGGCCAAGAGGCCCCTGTCCTGATGGTGATCTTCCACATAGAGTTGGGGAGACACAGAAAGAAACAAGAGATTTTTGTCTGCTGGACACCTCAAATCCATATCAATTCTTCACAGAAGAGGGGAAAGCACACACAAAAAAAGGAAAAAAAATGCACATTTTGTGTGGGTGCTTTTCTCTTGTGCCACATAATATTTGATCTAAGATTTATACTGATGTTGCAAGACTTAAAGTGTTGTCAGGATTACACATCAAGGGTGCTATCATAGCTTTCAATTTATTTAGTCAGATACTTCCCATTAAACAGAGCTGATGTGACTGCTTTAAAGAGTAAAGTTAAGTTTATTTATTTGTCTGTTTTCTTCACGAGAAAAAGAAAATGGAGAAAAAAGAAGCTGCCTCTGAGAGTGACATTCTGAAGACATTTGTTACCATGCATGCCGGGACAGACAGCCAAAGAGAGCAGTATGTTAAAATTCACACATCTTGACAAGAATGATCACCCCTTTTGTGAGAAAGCTTATTAAAAAGAAAAGTCAGTATATTTAGGGAGAAAAATGCTTTTAGTTTTTCATAGTAAGAGTTATTAACACTTACTGGTTATTGATTCTATAAAACTGATAGTGAAGTGAGCCAGGAAAGACATTTTTTGCTTTCATGCACATTGCCTTTCAAAACATTATTGTAAAGAGAACAAGCTCATTTTATAAAAGTGAAAGACTACCTGCTCTTTACTGATATTGTGATAAAAATGATTAAATATAATAATGTTTCATGAACTTATTCTTTTTTTTAATATTGACTTGATGCCAAACTATTATTTTCCTTTCATCTAACCTAGTTTTAGAACTTTAAAAAATAAACATTTTGGAGAAAATAAACAGTGAATATATTCTCTCTCTGGTGTTTTTTATGTTGTTATATATTCTAATTTATTTTTAATTTAAATATTTGGAATCAAGAAAAAGAACAAGAAATAAAATACCAAAATTCAAGTAATGATCGTCTACAACAAATGCTAACATTTCCATTATACTTTCTATGTATTTTATATAAAAGCGTTTATATTATACTACACAATATTTTAAATAAAATATAGATTTTGTATGATTTTATACAAAATATAGTAAATACAGATGAAGGCTGCACTATTCCTTATAGCCTTTACCTGATTTATTCAACTCCTTTCCTTTCCAAATCAACCAACTAACATAAATATCACTACATACGTATCTTTACTTAATATACAATATTACTTTTTGTATATTTTCAAACTTAGGTAAATGACATTGCTCATGTTACATTTTTTAATTACATTTATTTTTTAGTTCTGGACATATTCATACATATTCATGAATAAATACTTTTCCAAATAGTATTCTAATGATCAGACCACAATGTATTTATATATTCCATGCTGAATTGATTTTTAAATTGTTTTCAATTTTACATTTTAACAAAATTATTGCACTTGATATCATTGAAAATATCCCCTGTACACAAATATAGTGTGTATTTTTTTTTTAGAATAATAGAAGGAGAATATTTGGGTTATAGATTGTACATAATTGTAAAATTACTGGATGTGGCCTTGGGAATTTATTTCTTATTTCACTAAGAAGGACAATAAATATTGTTATGGGTATGGGATCATATAAAAGGTAATGTGGCATAATAGTTAAGACTAATGCTCAAAATTGAAATTATTCCAATTCAAATCCCATTCTTATTTATTAGCTGTTTGAAGTGAACAGTGACTGAACCATTTAACTTCATCGCTAAATAGGAAATTATATTACCTATCTCATGATGATTAAAAATATAACACTTAGAATAATGTCTGACACTAAGTAAGACTTCAATATACATTAACTACTGTTGCTATGTTTGCTATTTGTAATATTGTTGTTATATGTGTAGTTACATTATTCTTACTATTAATCAGGGGGTGAGAAGATTTTGAACATTGGAGGTAATTGTCCAGGTCTTTCAGTCCAGTTTTCTCATCCAATGTCAGGGTGTCTTCTGAACAGCTTCAATATCATCACTCTCCCTCCCACATTACTTCTAGGAATGCATGCTCCTTAGAGTAGAACAACTCATCCCATCATTTAAACTATAATTAGTAGCAAAGTTTTCCTGATTTTAAGCTAAAAATCTGTGTTCCCAATATTTTCATCCACCTAATTATTCTCTCTGGGAAAAAAAAAAAACAGTTTATATTTACTCTCCTTTCCACATAACTGTCTTCTAAATACTTTAACATAATATATACCAAGCCTCTCCTCATACTCTCAGCTTTTTCTTCCTAAAATTAAATATCCTCAGTTCCTTCAACATTTTTTGAGACATGTATTTTTAATTTATCTAACTATGCATAACATAACATAGTTTTATCTCATTACTCTGAACACATGCTGCTTTGATTTTACTCTCCTAAAATTTGTGCCAGATATGAAAGCAAAATAATACAAAGTGCAGTGGAAATAATATTTCCCTTATGCTATGTGATGCAGAGAAATTATTGGGATCTAAGATTGTATGATATTCTTTTAACAGAGGTGTTACTGGCATAGAACTTATTTCACAGAAGTAGATGCATAAGAAATCCCTATTATTAATCATTGAAAATCAAAAGGATTTACCTCTTTATTCATGTATTAGAGATAGAGATATACGCTACAGATTCTCACAAAAGGAGTTCGAAAAATAAACTGATGAAGAATGGGAAAAAAACATATAATGAAAGTGAAGGTTCTAAGTAATCTCAGCATGCTATCTAATAGAATACCTGATCCTAGAAATCTATAAAGAAATAGCTAAGAATTCAATTTATTTTATTTTTCCTCTTGGATATTACGTTAAAAAATATATCTATATCTATATTTACATATATCAATAAGAATAGCAATAATTAATAGTTATGTACTATATAATGATGTTTTGGTCAATGATGGACTCCATATATGATGGTGGTCCCGTATGATTACAATGGAGTTGAAAAATTTTTATCACCTAGTGATGTGGTAGCCCTCCTAACATCATAGCACAACGCATTACTCACGTGTTTGTGGTGATACTGGTGTTCAATATTGTAAAGTCTACAATGGTGTACAATAATGTCATATGCCTTCACATTCACTCACCATTCAATTATTGACTTAGCCGGAGCAACTTCTGGTCCTGCAAGTTCAATTTATGGTATACAGGTGAACTATGTTTTATCTTTTGAATCGTAATTTCACTATACCTTTTCTATGTTTAGATACATAAATATTCACAAGTATATTACAACTGTCTGCAGTTTCAGTACAATGACATGCTGTACAGGTTTGTAGCCAAGGAGCAATAGGCTATACCATAGAGCCCAGGCACGTAGTAAGCTATGCCATCTAGGTTTGTGTAAATACACTCATCATGTGATGCTTGCATGATGATATCACCCAATGACGCATTTCTCATAACAATCCTGTTGTTAACTGACACATGACTGTGTTGTGAAATGCATTGGTTAAACACAGATGATACAAAGATTAGATTTCCCTATTTTCTTAGTTATGTTCTGCCCCAAGGAGCAAAGTCACTTGTTCAGGATGTCTGCCTGTCAACATTTCAAGTTATGACTAAGAGTTCTGTGGAGAATTCTCAAGATGGCTAAATAACCTTCAACCATGACTAGATCCTCACAGTTCCACGTGTTACCACCATTCTCATTTTAAAATTCACAAGAACTATCTTTTTTAGTAAGAAATATGAACTAGATAAAAAACAAATAATACATGATTCCAGTACTCCAGTTTGCATGTATGTATTGACTTTGATTCAAACTAATTTGAGAACTTGTTTTCCTACAGTTGGAGTCAACTTGCTTATGACCACAAAATTTCTGAAAACACTTAATTTACTACTATATTGCTTAAAAAGATCTTACTTTAATTTGCAACATGTTTCAAATCAATTATTAATTTTGTTTATACTGCTGCTTACCATCAGTAAATGTCCTGTAAGCATCCCCCCAAAATCCTTCTTATCCTACAATGAAGTATATAGGAAGAAAAAGAAGATAAGGTACTAGGGAGACAGTAGGCAGTGGGCACAAGGGTCCATTTAGTTCCATGTCCAGTGTTAGGTAATTTCATAAAATGGATGCAGTCAAGATAACATTTTTGAGGGAAGAAGGTATGTGGGTAGGGAGTATATTATTCATTTCTGACTAAGTTGTGGTTGATAGCAAACTACTCCAACATCTACAGGGTTTTTATGAAGAAAGGGTTTATTTTCCATCACTTTAGTGGGTCATCTTTGTTGGTGCACCATTTTTCTTTATTGTGATCCAACTTGAAAAAATAACCCTTATGTGTAACATGACAGTCATATGACAGAGAAAATGGGGAAAAAAAATTGTAAGACAATAAAACTCATAAATTTCCCATAAAACTCACAGAAACCTACTTAGATGTCGCTTATTTATTTTTTATTCTGCTCCTTCTGTTGGCTGAAGCTAGTAAGGTAGCAAAACCTGATGACAATGTGGAGAGAAATACACTCTTCTCACAGGTTACCAAGGTGGAACCCAGAGGGAAGAGTAGCAAATATGTTTGAGCAAACATTCCAATCCACCACAGAGAAGAGTAGGAAAAGAAGTGAAATATTCCTTTTCTCCCTGACTTACATTTGTGCCTGTGTTCTCTGTGAGATAGGTTGCTCTTGGAAATATTCATTTAGAAATTAAGAAAATTGAGATACTTAATGGTTAAAAAAAAAGCTATCCAAATAAAAATTAATCATGCAGATACTCTGACTACAAACTCATACTTAATACCATATCTGCATATATGCATCTCAACTGTTGTTAGAATGAGCATGACACTAAATTTGGCTAAAAATGGGGCAACTGAACTGTAGCTGGCAGTATTGTGATTTGCAACTACATGATATGGTATGTCCATTTATTTTTGTCCTTACTCTTTACCCTGGGCAGATAAAGCTAAGAGTACAGAGGAGAGGCTTCATGTGACTTGCTGAATGGATGTTTCTACTCACAAGAGAGAAGAAACTCTCAAAAGCTATGGCTTTAAATCGTGAGAACTAGGATCTAAAGCAAGAACGTATGTTTAATTCTAAAACTTCAGCCATACTGGAACAGACATGACTAGGCTCAATGAGCTCTCAGCAGAGACCAGTCAGGACAGAGAATAGCAAGGGGGCCAGATGCTCTTCCCAAACACCTCCAAGGAGTCTGTGCCCTAGGGAACAGAGAACAAGTAAGGACCATAGACATTGCCTGGGTTTACCTGAAAGTGGCTAAGTTTTAACTAGCAATTTAGTCAATAGTAAACTACCTAGAATAGGCAAGGTTGCATTTTTCACATCAGCAAAAAATAGGGCCTTGAGAGCTAAATTAATTTTGTTAATGATGAAATAAGTACAGAGGCAATTTTATACCTGTTTGTATACGTCACCCCTATTACACCAAGTTTCAGTGAATACAATTTGATAAAGCCTAGATGCCATTCATTTTACATTTGAAATTTGAAAATGTGGATTGTTTCCATTTGTCTATTAGTTTTCAGAAATTTACTTTCAGAAAAGTGAACCACAAGCAGTATATGGCTTAGATTCTGGATAAAAGGATGAAGACTTGAGACACAGAGTGAAGCTCAAGGATTCATTCCTCACCTAATACAATTACTATACTCATACTTTCTGTGAAAGGCAATTAATTGAAATATGAAATAATGAAATATCTAATTCTTCACATAAAGAAATGCATAAAATGAGTGTTTCACATAAAAAATTTAATTTTGTAAAATAAAGTACAAATTGGTAGTTACAAAATAGTCATGGGAATGTAGAGTGAAGTATAGGGAATATAGTCAATAATCTGATAATAAGTGTGTGTAGTGCCAGGTGAGTACTAGACTAGTCAGGGGAGGGGTGGAGGGGTCACTTCTTAAATTATATAAATATCTAACCACTATGCTGTACACCTGAAATTCATATAAAATAATACTGAATGCCAACTGTAATTGAAAAATTGAAAAGGGGGGGAGGGAGAAGGAGAATAAAAGGTTCTAATTTCTAGGTATAAAACAACTAAGTCATGGAGGTGTAATGTACAGAGGGAATATAGTCAATAATATTGTGACAGTGTCCTATGGTGTTAGATGGTTGCTGGACTTACAGTGATCACTTCTTTCGGCATATAAATGTTGCATAACTATGGTGTAAACCTGTAACTAATATAATATTGCATGTTAGCTATATTTTAACAAAAATCTTTAAAAAATAAAATCCATTAAAAAATTTAATCTTGTTTTAGATATTTATCAAAACTTCTGTACAATTTGGTTTTTAACATTCTTTTAATTTTGATGTTCCCTATCCTGCAACCAAGCGTACTCTTCTCACATTGCCATTAAGGAACCAACTTCTTACCAGTTGTATCTCAGTCACATAGCATTACCTAAACTTGTTGAAACATTCGATGTATTTTAATAGATGAGATTCTTAATGGATAAAATTAAGATCATAGGGCAAGTAAAGAAAGTAAAGAAGATGCATAGGGCAAGTAAAGAAAAAAAAAGACTTTTTATTCCTTGGACAAGAAATAAACAAGCTCATAGTAAGAGTCTGGAGTGTTATTCAAATTTTGTGAGAGGAAAAAAAAATAACAGAGAATGATGAGGCACGAAAAGGAGAGTATCTAGTATTAGGTTAGTACTTGGAACATCCAGACACTGATTAATACAAAGAAGTTTAAGATACAATGACCCATAGGCACACTGTTGGTGAGAAAAAAAAAAGAAAAATTAATCCAAATAGTTTAGGCTGAGTTGTACACAATGGAATGGCAAACTGGTAATAAGACCTCACAAAGGAACTCATGCAAGCCTCAGGGAGAGAAAAGCTAAGTCCACAGAGCCATAAGTAAGTGAGTGTCAGGCTGTCATATCTTAATAATAATTTACCATAATTCCCATGTTCTCTTCAGTACAAGAAAACCCATGTGTAAGCTACATGGAAACAAAATGGTGAAAAGTTTTCATCAATGCCAATGAAGCTTAAATATGAAATCAATAACCTTTAAGATAATTTCAGCTCAATGATGGCTCTTTTTCATGGGTTCTTTCCATAATAAGAAAAAGAGATATCTTAAATGACTTTAGGGGGAAAAGGGTTTAATTACAAGTCCATATGTTCTTGAATTCTCAGGGAAACTTGAACTCAGCCTAAGGAAAGACTGTTACTATAGAGCTCTCTGATCTCTCCTGCTCGTAGGCTAGCTCTTGCTCTATGTGTTCTTTCCCTATTTCTTCTTTCAGGGACTACACATTCTCTTTGATTTATTATTTTTGTCATTCCCTCCATAGAATCATCTTGTACACATCATGAGGGCTGCCAGCCCTTTCTCTATCTCTTCTTTTTAGTTAAGCACCTGGCATTTACTGTATACTTTTTTCTATAGCTCTTTAGTTCAAGTTTCCAAAAAGGAAATCTGATTGGCTGAACTTACGTCTTTCAACCCGAAAAGAACCTAGAGATCGGCAAAAAATTTAATCTCCCTTTCAGTCCCAAAACAGTCCACTTTTCTCAACAATCTGAGCAAGAAGGGAACATTGAATGCGCTTGAGTTACAAGGTGTAAGGTAATAATTATGCAGCAAAATTGTGTTAATATGATATGAAATCCAGAGTATAGGCGAGAAAGAAGCGTAGAGGAGTATTTGAGCACCTGCACTCTGAAGTGAAACTACAGGATTTGAAGGACAGCTCCACAAACCACATTCATCCTTCGTGAACCTGTCAAATGGGCACAGAGAGAGGACCTCTTCATAAGCTCATTATGAGAATTAAATGAGATAATTTATGTGCCAGACATCTAATAATTACTCAATAAATATTAAAAAACCACAAGAGGAAAGGTTATCCCTTACACAGAAGTCAAAGGAAAGAAGCAAGAAAAATTGAAGTCACAAAGATAAGCTGAGGAAAAAAACAAGAAACAAATGAATTTTCTAATCAAATGACTTTAGCCTTCATGACAAAGTAGATTGTACCATCTGATGTAATCTCCAGAGATCTTAGTCTGATATGGCCATAATTCCATATGGAAATACTTAGGGTTAATCTCAGTGATAGCAACCTATGCAGAGCAAGGTTGAGTGACATCTTTAAATATTTACACACTTTCTAAAATAATAATAATATAACACAAACAACAGCAATGAACACAATAGTTAACATTTATTGACGGTTCGCTGTGTGTGGAGGACTATCTTAAGTGTTTTTTATATATTTATATGTGTGTATATGTATATATGAGTATATTTACATATATATGTATATATATACATATATACACACATATATACACATATATATACACACACACATACACACACACATATAAATCCATTTACTACTTATATCAATCCTAGAAATTTTTATTATCACTATTTAGGAAAACAGAAACTATGACACAGAGAAATTAAATAATTGACCAAAGTTGCAAAGCTAGCAAGTAGCTAAGGCAGGGTTCACAGCCTGACATTCTGCAATAGACAATACAACATATTGCTTCTCTAGTCAGACGGAACTTCAATGGCTCTCATATTTTTTCATATACTATGTACTGACCATGTGGATGAAATACTTTGAAGAAGACAAGAAACAAAGTGCAAAAAAAGTTCATTTCCTTAAGTAACAATGTAATAATAAGTATACAATGTTTTTAAAATATTAACTGGAAGAAGTATCTTTTTTTAACTGATGATTACAAAAAGAATCCTTTAAAGCAAAAGAAACAGTCATTCGAAAACAGTAATTGTGAAATCTTAGTGTAAACTGTTTCCTTTGTCTGCTTCCTGCATAATAGAAAAGGCTTTTGGAGAGTTTGGTGAAACTAGCCTACAGAGAGTTGGAGTGACCTAAACAGGAAGCCTGGTTATTCCCAACTGCCGGCTCTGAGTCTCCCTCCTTTCTGCAACGGAGGGGAGCGACTTTGGGCTGGATAATCGTCAGATTCTTACCTCACTCTTTCACGGCTAGCAGGATCAGATTTCATTTCTTTCATTATTCTCCACTCCCGTTTCTTGATCTGTTTAAAAGAAGAAGTAGAAAAGACAAATCCTCTATTCAGTGCCTGGAAGGGAAAACAAAATTACCTCAACTTCGCTTTGAAAAAATCTTTCCAAGAACTTTCTTCAGAGATTTTACACGTGAGTACTTGGCAGTATATTTTTCTAGCCCATGAAAAGTAACCTTTATTTTATTTTTTATTTATTTTTTTGGGGGGAAGCAGGGTACTGAGAGGTAAAGAGGGGTGGGGAGGACTATTGTCTGCAACTCTAAAATGAAAATTGACTCTTCTCTGTAAACAAAGTAAACTCATATTGCAATGAAAAATTAGGTACTCAGAACTGTGCGTTTAGTTCTTAAGCAAATTATATATATATATACATATATATGTATATATATATACATATATATGTATATATGCAATATATGTTTGTGCATTTAAGATTATAAACAATTTTGTAAGAAGTTGGTCAGATGTATCCTTTCTTATAATTTTAAGTTTGTAGTAGCAATTCTTTACTAATTGTGTCTGTTAAATTGGAATTTTCCAAACATATGGTTTTCCTTTAAATATTATTTAGTAATGTGTAAAGAAATACAATAAACTACCTGAGAGCCTTATGTTTAAACAAGCTTCTTTCATTGCCATTAATTAGTGATATTTAAAATGAGATATAAACATTAGAATTCTTGTAATCTAAGTTAAATATCATGACAGCATTAATAAATATTTCTATGGAAATATTGTATAAGTCTCCAAAGACCAAAGCTCATATTCTAAGATATTTAAATAAGAACATATATGATCAAGTCTATATGTAGTACAATTATGGAAATTAAAGCCATAGATTATATACCTATACTATGTACTGTCACTTTCTTTTCGGTTATGAAATGATATTAAACTTTGCTTCTGGTAGTGAAGGAAAACACATAATATAGAAGTACAGAACTATAATGAAACAAAAATTAAATTAAGGAAAAAACTCATTTGTGTGAGAGTATTACCAAAAAATGAGTGCCGAAAGCAGTTCCATGTAGAAAAAAAAAAGCAAAGATAAGCAACAGCCACACTGTGACTCAGAGCTCTGGAAATTAGTCACAAAATGACTTTGTGTAATATATGATAACATAAACACAAAGGGCAGAACCCAAGCAGGAAACGTACAGCCCCAAGAGTCACATTTTATGTGCAAAAGCATAATATTTACGTCAGAAGGGGAAAGTTGTGTTGATTTACAATTATTGCAAGTTTGATCCTAACAAAATCCTTTCATAAAACATTTTTAGGATTATTTTTAATTCATCATTCTAGTACATGATTATTTCAAGACATGTTATCTATATCTCATCTAGTCCTTAAACTAAAGGGTAAATAATCTCTGAAAATTTACTGGAGTATGAAAATTTAATTTGGGGCCTATAGGTTATTAAAATTATATAAAATATTCATGGGGATCAACAGATTAAAAATATTAATGTAAATACAAAAATTATCTAATTACACTATAGAAGTAAGAGTAAAAATTTTAAATAGCTACATTTAACAATTTTAATAGTTATATTGGGAAACCAAATTTGTCTTCCTCAGGTGATCATCGAATTTCCTTGGAGAACTTTAATGACATTTATACTGCTATTTAGTTCCCTCTCTATTAGGTGTGCTGAATTGGACAAGTATTCTTTTTTTAAGTACAGTCTGATATCTTTATGCATCTGGTTTACCTCCAATGATGAGATTAAAAAAGCCCTTTGGGAAATGTGGCTCCTATTCAAATGGATTCTGCCATCAGCTGGTGCTTGCTGGTCTGATTGTCCATAACTCCAGGCTTTGTTTGTTGGTTGAACAACTATTTTGACTAGAATTGTCTATTGTTGCTCAATTTCAAAATAATAATAACCTATAAAGTGGAAAATTGTTCTTATAGTAAACAATACTTTTCAAAACACTAATTTGCTCCTTCCTTAAAAATTAATTTCCAGATTTTAGCTATCTACATTATTCAAATTCAAAAGATAATTCAACAGGATGACAAACTACTGGAGGAAAAAGGCCCAGCTCAAAAGGCTTTACATATTCCCAGAACACCTACTAGCAATCTAACAAACTAGTAAATGTACTATAGATTCTTTAGGAATGGTTCGTTTATTAAAATCAGTGTCACAAACTTTTAAGACAGACTTCAACTGATAGCTCTACCTAACAGAAGAAAAAAAAAAAGCAAAGTAAACATCCAAAAAATAAAAACATAAATAAAAGTGCGAGAAACAACATGAAAAGGGAAGGGAAATACTCAGGGGTGTTTTAAAAATCTTATTTATTAGTATAAATTAAATAAGTTAAATGATAATATTGATTAAAATGTGTTAATTATATCACCAATTTAAATTTGCCTTGTAGACATGATTTAACAATCCAACTCATCCATTCTCAACAAAGACTATCTCCAGGTACCCTTTTCTTGTTTACCATCTAAAACATTTAACTTGGGGAATTTAATTTGCAGAGTTACCTTTTTAAAAACAAAAATATTATTGATCTTTCACCCCTTTTAAATTTCAATTAAAGTTGACATTCAATATTATTGTATATTAGTTTCAAGTGTGCAGCACAGTAGTGAGAAATTTATATAATTTAGTAAGTGGTCCCCCTGACTAGTACCACCTTGCACTATACATAGTTTTTACCATAGTTGCTAGACTTATCATGGTGATCACTTCTTTAGCATAGGGAATAAAATCAATAATGTGCAATTAACACTGTATAGGGCTAGGTGGGTACTGTTGAATAACTATGATGTACACCTGAAACTAATATAATATTGTATGTTAGCTGTATTTTAATAAAAAAATCTTTTAAAAAAAAGAAGAAGAAGAGGAAGAAGAAGAAGGAGATAACCATATGCAAGCCAGAAACAGAGCTCTCATCAGAAACCAAATTGGCTGTTTTTGGAACTCACAACCTCCAGAACTGGGAGAAAATAAATTTCCATTATTTAAGCATATATATATATATATATAGACTTATACATACACATATGTGTGTGTGTGTGTGTGTGTGTGTGTGTGTGTATGCATTATACCTTTTATAGAAATATACCAATACTATCATTCTTTCTGATTGGTACCATGTGCATTAGGAGAAATCTAAATTCAGGACATAGAGTGACTATTGAAGTCCTTGTTTCTGGATACTAAACCTCACCAAAATGAATACAAGGCAGGTTATCCTAGAGAGTTATTTTTATGCTAAGTCGTCTTTCTTGGGTCTCTGAGGTACTCAGTGATTGTTTTCTTGGACATGTCATCTCCAGGAGCCCAGTCTTCCCACTACCCTTCTCCCCGTCTTTACTTTTGTAAGTGGCAGGTGCCATGAGGAATCAGAGCCTCAGATTCAACTACCAAACAGCTGAGGGCAACCTAATCATTTCCACTTTTCTTCTTTCCACAAGCAATGACAAAAAGCACTGGACCCATATCCAATCTGTTATGTCCATCTCTTTGGGATTCTGTGTTCTCTCTCAGTTGGAACAACTACATTTCAAACTACTTTAAAAACAAGAGTGGAAGGACATCGTGGTCCATACTTGTAGTGCAAGTCCCAATGGTGTAATATTTCTATCCCAACTGTTCCATCTGATGGACCACAGATCCCTGGGGAGACATGGACTTATTGCAAGGAACTCCCCAGTAAAATTGTGATGGTAGTATTCTCTCTAGACTGAATAAGTATCATATGTTGTTGATCAGATTATTTCAACATCAGAAAAATGAAAGGATCCAACAACATGGCACTGATAACATGTAGTGTTTTAAAATTACTAAGCAAAGTGTGCCACTGACACCCTTCATCACCATCACCACTCTGCTGCCAACCTCATTCTATATCTCCTCTTCATGATTCTTTATCAACATCTATCCCATCTTTGAATTCCATAATAACCCATCTGTAAGCATCACCTCATTCCTCATTTCGCAAGGCTTAGAAATGGAGTAGATCTCAGCAAAGGGGTGAGTCTCCAGAATAACAGTGTTCGTTGCAAATTTTTCATAATATTTTTCAAATGTATGTAGGAAACTTCAAATAAAGTCGCCCAAAATGAATGAAAATGATTATATCAAATATCATATGCTCGCTCTTTAATCTTTTTGCAATTGATTTCAAATATACATGAATACAAAATGAATGAACGTTTATGATGCATGCTACATAAATGAATCTTAAGAACATTATGATAATTGAAACAAACCAGACAAAATAAAGCAAATAGTGTATAATTCTACTTATATGGGGCATCTTGAACAGGCAAATTCATAAAGACAGAAAGTAGATTAGAGGTTACCTGAACCTAGAGGAAGCAATGAATGGTGAGTTATTGCTTAATGAATACAGTTTCTGTTTGGGGTGATAAAGAATTTTGGAAATAGTAGTGGTGATTGTACAACATTGTGAATATAATGAATGTCACTGAATCATATACCTAAAAGTGGTTAAAGTAGCAAATTTCATGCTATAGCTATTTTAACATAATAAAAAAGTAAAAGAAAACTATTGAATGATTAAAAACTAATTTTTAAAAATTAAAACAGGATTTTCCTATTTGTTTCCTAATGGAAATTGGAACATATTTTTACCTGATATTGTTGTACTTGAGGCTAATGTTTTTTATTCATAATGTCTTTTTTTGGTGGGGAATGGGGGTTGGTATCAGTGTATTCAGGCCTTACAGAATAAGATGCCAAGTATCTCCTGCTTTCTGTTAAATTTTCTGTAAAATTGATATTATTTCTCCTTTAAATGTTTGGTAGAATTCACCAGGGAAACCATTTGGAGCTTAAGTTTTCTTGGTGGGAAGGTCTGTAATTACAAAATTCAACTTAAAAAAATATAGTGCTATTTAGTTTATCTATTTCTTCTTGAATGAGCTTTGGCAGCTTGTGACTTTTAAGAAATTTGTCCATTACATCTAAGTTGTTAATCTGTTGGCATAAAGTTCTTAATATTTCCTTATACTAGAATCTGTAAGGATATGAAACCTCTAGCTTTTTAACATTGGTGATTTGTGAATCTTCTCTTTTTTTCCTTTTCAGTCTATATCGAGGGTAATCAATTTTACATATTTTGTAAAAGATCCAATCTTTGGTTTCATTTACTTTCTCTATTGTTTTTATATTTTTATTTCATTGATATTCACTTTAATTTTTATTTTTTTTCTCTAAATATTACTTTGGCTGTCTTTTGAGATGCTGTGTTTTCATTTTTATTCAGTTCAAAATATCCTCTAATTCCCCTGTGATTTCAACATTGACCCATGGGTTTTTTTAGAAGAATGTTAGTTTCCAAATATTTGAGATTCCCAAATATCTTTAGTTTCCAAATATCTTTCTCTTACTTTTTCTTTGTATGTTCATATATAAAGTGGGTTTTTAGGCAAAAAATAGTTTGGTCTTCCTGTATTATTCAATCAGACAGTATTTGCCTTTGAATTGGAGTGTTAGGAACATTTACATTGGATGCGATAATTGATATGCTTTAGTTTAAGTCTACCACCTTGCTGCTGCTCTATTGGCCATATCTGTTTTTGTTTCCTTTTTTTACTTCTTTGGAGTCTTGTTTTGCATATAGTATCATGCATGAGATAGTATTTGATCTCCTTCTTTGGTGTATTTGCTATTATTTCATTTTGCTATTTTAGTGGTTGCTTTGGGGCTTAGAGTATACATCTTCGATTTACCCCAGGTGATATTAACCCATTCATCCAACAGTATAAGAAACTTCAAACAGTATGCTACTGTTTTCTCTGCTGGGGCTTTGAGCTATTGTTGTCGTACATTTTGATTCTACATATGTTATAAATAACACACTACAATGTCATTATTTTGGTTTCAAACAGCTGGTTATCTATTTTAAATAAACTTTTTACTTAGAACACATTTAGATTTACAGAAAAAATGGTGATTTACAGACAATTTTTAACGTAGAAAGAGTAACTATATACCCTCGACTCATCTTATTAACATCTTATATTAATTAGTATGGTATATTTGTCCACATTGTTGAAGTAGTTATATTTTAAAGAGATTTAAATGTTAAAAAAAAAAAAAAAGCCTTTTATATTTGCCCATGTAGTTATTTGCTTTGGCATCTTCATGCCTCTGCATAGATCCACAATTCCACCTGGTGCCATTTTCCTCCTTCAGGCACTCTCCTCTCTTTCCAGGACTCCAATTACATGTATAGAAATTACGATGCTTAAAGTGAACTTCACAGCACACTCGTACTCCATTCATGGTATTGAGTCATTTTTTATTTCCTGTTTCAATTTACATGGCTTCTATCATTATCTCTCTCTCTTTTTTTATTCTTAAGCAATGTCTAATCTGTTTATAATCACATATAGTGAATTTTTCACCTCAGATATTGTCATTTTTATTTTCTAAAAATTCATTTGGGGTCTGTATCTTCTTTCTGTACTTAATACACAATCTATTTTCTAGTTTCTTGAACATACGCAATGCAGTTAAAATTACAATTTTAATATTTTTGTCTGCTAATTCTATTTTCTGTGTCATTTTGACTCTTCTCATTATGAGTTATATTTTGTTGTTATTTGCATGCCTTGTGATTTTTATTTGAATGACTGATGTTGTGAATTTTATCTTCTTGGGTTCTGAAAATGTTGTATCTTGAATTCTAATCTGGGATGCAGTTTAATTACTTGGAAACAATTTGGTAGTTTGTTATCTTGCTGTTAAGCTTTGTTAGGCAAATCAGAGAAAGTCTGTGGTTAAATTTTCCCCAGTACTGACGAAAACAACCTTCTGAATGCTCTACTTGATGTTCCATGAATTTAGATTTTCACAGTTTAGGACAAGAAATATTTCAAGCTTTCATGTGTTCTAAGTGTTGTCCCCTCTAGCCCTTTCAGGTCGTTATTTACCCAAACGTGGGTACTTTTCTCTCATGCATGCAGTGATCAGTATTAAGCTGAAGACTTAAGGACCTTCTGAAGACCCCCAGATCTCTGCTGCTGTGTGGCTCTTTACTTTTTGGTACTCTGTCCTGCAAAGTCCAACTGCCGTGGCCTCCCCAGACTCCCTGCTTTGTCACTTTAACTCAGGGACACCACCTGGAAATTCCAGAACTCCCCCCTCCCTGGACTACAGTGTGGAAACTTTCTTCAGTCAGTACACTGAAGCAAATGTCAGAATGTAGGGCTGAACTCTTATTCACCATACTTATGGAATCACTGTTCTTCACTGGCCAATGTTGAATTAGTTGAAAACCATCATTTCACTATTTGACAGTTTTATATTTTTAAGGTGTTTCAGGTGGGAGGATAAATCTGGTCTGTATTAATCCATTGTTTCTGGAAGTGGAAGGGCTATCTTTTAAAATATTATTTTAAAGATATCCTATAAAGTAAAAAATCACCATAAATATTATAGAAAGAGAAAATCTAAAGGCATATGAACTGTAATTCATTAGTTTGCCTGGATAATATAAACACATTTTTGCCTGCTGTATCCCAGAAACTATGTTAGATGAGTAAATACATTTACATATTTGTACAATAAAAAGAAATTCACTATTTCTACAAAATAATTATTTTATTTCAGATAAGTAGTTTATTTGTTTCATTATGTTTTTATGATAATAGTAGTATTTGGGGCAGTTAATATCTTACTCTCTTCTATTTTAGATGACAAATGAACCCCACAAGCTTAAAACCAATCAAGTTGTCACTTGTTCAATAGGCATTTTCAAAACTATGAGTTCTTAGTGTTATTTACCTAGAGCCTCTAGAGTTTATAATGAAGATTGCCCTTCCTGATATAGTTTCTTATCTCAATTTCTCATAATTATCTTTCCTCCCCTCCTTCCTGGCTACTTCCATATATTGAAAGTTGGGGAAAGTTAACTGATAGTTCAAATTAAAACTTTCTCTTTAATGAAAGGACTCTTAACTCCAGGTGTTTCCTGTTCAATTATTTATACCAATTAAGGCAAACTGATAATCCCAAGTGAGAAATATTGCAGACAAAGTCTATATTTAGCGTTAGAATTTAGTTTATAATTATGTGAGAGTATGTATATTATGCAAGCTTCTATGCCGTAGTTTTAATCTCATTTAGCATAGTTGTACAGACTATGAAAAAAAGAAACAGATACACACTAAAGAAAACATTTGTCTTTCTATATGTGGTCAAACTCTAAATGAAACTCTTAAAACCATTGTAAGTTTGCATTCATTAATTATAGCCCTTACAAAAGTAAGAGGTTCCTGAGGTACCAGTGCTCACCATTATCACTATTATGTCAACATTGTTCTCCCACTGACACTTGCCTGCACTCCGTATTATCATCTTCTCATTCAGAAGTCAGAGAGACACAAGTGACCAATTTTCCTCCCTAATAGGCAGTAGAAGACTCACCTGAAAGGACATAAGTGAGTGGGCATCCATGGGTAGTCTTCAAAAATGTGTGTGAAAAAATATATGTGCAAGTGTATATTTGCACTTTAGAGGAAGTCTATAGTATTGCTCAGATCTCTCAGGAGCTAATATATCACCACGAAAGACGTATCCGAGGCATGATGAACTAAGGAAAACAGTGTATAGAGAGTTAGAATCAAAAAGAGTATGTCCTGAAGAGGCAAAATAAAGGTTTCAAAGGTTTCAGATAAACTCAACATGGGTGGGGAAAGGTTGAGGGGGTTGGAGGGGCACAGAGATAAGTTATCCTATGGATAAGAAATCTTAGAGAAAAGATCATTTGAGAAGCAAAGCCAAGAAAAGATTGAATTATTTTAGGATGTCTTTTAGTTCTATCATTATACCTAAATAAGCAGATTATATTTTTAATATTTTCAAAGATGAGTATTAACTACATGGTTTTTATATACAAAGATACAAAAAGTATGTGATAAATTTTATCATATGAACAATGTAATAAATTTTAATCATTTATAAATTAACCTAATTATGTTTGAAGTAGCTTATGAAAACATCAAAACTGATCTCTATTTTCAGAAAACTACAATTAAGGAAATTTAATTGTAGGGCATTAATTTAAGTGAGACATTTAACAAGAAAATATTATCTGATTCCTGATTATCTGATTATGCGTTAAGTAGAGTTTGGATAGGAGAAAAAGGAATGGCAATTTGGAAAAACTAATTGGTCCTTATGAAAATGTAAAATAATGAGCATCCAATGTAAGGAACCAAGAGAAGAAGAGAACTATTTCCTGGATGCTATGAATAATAAAGCAAGTGACACCAATTGCCTTTCATTCTCTGGGCCAATAGTTATTTTTTCATGGGTATGCCATTTTACAGTCTGAATGCAAGTGGCTGAAGATCAACATTTAATGGTCCCTGGAGGACTGTGACTCAACTCCTGGGGCTCGCTCCCTGTCCCTTTATAGTGATGATTCAGACAAGTTGAACTCACAATGTCATCTAAACATGTGTGTAGAGTCACCAACAGCTGCAGTTCCAATCTTGAACTAGGCTCAGACCCCTCCCCAGATACTTTTCATTAGAGCACATTAGAAATTCCAAGGTTTTTCACATTAGGACTTATTTCTGCAGGAGAATTACTCTCACGGTGGAACGACAAAATTAATCATAATTGGTTCATCATGTTTATGATACTTTATATTTGGAACCATAACTCTTTTCTAGTCAGAAAAAAAAAGTTACATATTTTATCATGTATCAGACACCAAAATGTTCTCAATATCTAGTCTCAGGTATGTTGAGTCCATATTTTGTTTCTCTTGTCCTAATGGAAAAAATATAGTAATATTTTGTGGGAAATTCCGGTACATGAGCTAACATTTTCCTCTCCTTTTCTCACCCAAGCTGAGATAATCAGAAGCAGAAAGTTAAGAAGCATCCAACAGATTTGTTTAAACAGAGACAAAATCTGGGATTGCAACAGATTGAGGGGAAATGAGAAAACTGCCCTGACTTTAGCTATTGATCCTTGAAATAAAAAAGGTAATATCGACCTGAATTATATTAGCTATGAATCAAAGTTCTAATTTGAACCCTGTTAGGAAGATTTCAACTGTCTGTCTTTCCATTTCTTTCCAAAGTACATATACTCCCTGCCCGTAGATATGATACTCAATATGAGTTAATAGATTAATTAGAATAAATTGTATATCCAAGAGATAGAGAGACAAATAATTAGAGAAGCAATGGCCCTGAAATACCATTTTCCTACCTTACTCGGTAATGGGTACCTAAAAAAGCAGATACAAAAAGCAGGAAAAACAGACAGAAGCAGTCATAGGTATTTCTATATCATTCTCTCGCAATATGGGTAGTAACAATAATAGAGAAATACACGGTTAATATATTCAATTATTTTATTTCTCCCCTCACATCAAAATGTATTGTATTCATTTGTGTTTTTTTGTTTGTTTTTTTTTGTTTGTTTGTTTGTGTGTTTTTTTTTCCATTTCCTTCCATTTGGAGCTATTGGCATTAGTAGTTGAGTAAAACTGTATTCTCAGAAACCTACATTTTGGTTTAGGCATATAATTCCAACTTTTATTTGTTTTCCCCCCTTAAAGAAATGGCAACAGCATGCTGTGAAGAGCTTTGCTTTTAAACCAACTGGATTAGCATGGGAATTAGAGTTACTATGATGAAGAAAGGTGAAATCATTCAAAGAAACAAATGCCACCTTTTTTGAAAAACAAACAAAAAGTCTTACAAATTTAACTATAAAATCCAGACAAAAGAATTCCACACAATTTTTTCTAAAAGAGTTTTAGTATTTATGGGAAACTATATAATAAATAATATTTGAAATTATTTCCTTTATTATGTGTTTCTATTTTATTTTCCTTTGTTCACTGTAATTTTAGCATATATCAAATTATTTTTTGGACTTCACTTATACATTTTTAGAAAAATATCTATGTATTTACATTTCCCTATTCTTAACTTCCAAATTATCTCTTTACCCTTCCTCTTATTGCTCCTTAATTTTTCTTCTCTATATCCCAGCCCTCCACTCTTCTCTCTTAATTAACAATAAGAATTAATATTCTCTGTTATTATTTAAAGGGAGATTATTTTTCCTCTTCAAAAATACAAACACAGAAATTTGAAAAACAGTTGTTTTAGTTGATGAGTTTCTTGACTTATTTAACTTATAGGACTTTGGACCAAAACGGAGAATAAAAATGCCCCCTACTTATGATTTGATGAAATCCTAATTTCTAGAGATTGTAAATAATCTGAAATTCACTTTAGGAAAAGAGAGAGAGAGAGAGAGAGAGAGAGAGAGAGAGAGAGAGAGAGAGAGAGAGAGAGAATATTTGTGAGAATAGTGGGTCTTTCCACGGCATGAAGTTGCCCTTCCCTTGAATAGTCACAATTCCTATGCTTGAGGTGAAGCTCAGCAAACAAGTAAATGAAAAGACTGGGGGGAAAAAATCCATTTCTGGATTTCAGTTTCCTCATTAAAAAAAAACTAGGATAGTTCAGATACTTATCTCTATAGTTCCTTTTATCTCTAGCAGCATATAATTGTAAACCTTGTCCTCCATTTCAGCTTTTGTATTTTTTTTTAATAAATGTAGTTTACACATGTTGTATGCTATTTGGTGTTAACATGAAGACACCACTCTTTCTTTCTCCCTGTATTACCATTTCCACCCTATGGGATCACTTTTTACTTTTATTTCTCATGTTGTGAATGACAAGAAGTTAGGCCTACACAGGGAACAGCTTTTAACATATTGTATTCTTAGAGGAAACTCCCCTGCTTTATAAAAGTATACCTGGCAACCACTTCTGTATCTAAAACAAAGAGAATAACCGGTTTTAATCAATGAAATTGTCACAAACTAAAATACAGATAAGTGTTAAGATTTAACCTATTGGCTAACATTAGGAAATTTCACATTGCTTAATTCTCCAGAAGTATGACTTCCTGCACCAAAAGTGAAGTTCAATAGATGATTCCCTAGTGGATTGGCCAGTCTTTTAGTAAACATGATTAGAGTCAATAGTTTGTGATTATTTGGGGAGCTTTGTTTTTTTGTTGTTGTTTTGGTTTTATTTTTAAATCAGTCTGTTTCTAATATTAATTTACTTATCAGGTATAGAATGTTTTGCTTCAGTGTTTCTCATATTTTATCTTTACTCTAGGCATAATTTTAAAACATAATTTGAAAATTTGACTCTTTTATAGTAAAACTTCAGGCTTTATTTTAATGTCAAAACAGTTTTAATGAGTAAAAAGGGGATTCTAATCTGGGCTTTGTAGTACTTACGCTATTTTCTCATCCTCCAAGTATCCTTGAATTAAAATGTTGCAAAACATTGGTTAATAACCAGTTTAAGTTAAAATAACAATATAACTCAGTTGGGTTACATTTGGCTGCTGGTAGAACAAAACCATAGCATAAGTAGCTTAAATAATGAGACCATTTAACTCACATCATACAAAGTACAGAGGTAGGATGCTTTAACACTACTTAATTCAACATAAATCCAGTTTTTCTCCATGATTTTATTTTCATCATTCACAGAATGTCATCTTTATCTCAAGGTAGTTCTTCTTAAAAAGGACTTTTTTCAAAAGTACCCAGTCCCCAGCCTTGGAAGATAGCATACTTTCCCTCTCATCTCAGTGGCCAGACATTTATCACGTAGAAGCATCTAAGCCAATCATTGTAAGTAAAATGGAATCACTATGATTATGTGGATCAATGAAGAGTGTATTAATTACAAATGTATTCCATACCTGGGCATAGGCTTTCCTTCCCTGAGAACTGGATTATGAACGTATTCAACTCACCTGCTATCATTGAAAAGTGGCACAGAATGCTTGTCTCATAAGCAAACAAACAAGATGATTGAAACAACAACTTCAAAAGTTAAAAACAATGATAAAAATACATCCACAATCTCACTGACCTAATGTATTTTCCTTTATTAAAACATATTTTTCTGCATGAATACCAATTAATGCTTAGTTGATCTTAAAATATACATATATTTTTGTATACAGTTTTATATTTCATATTACTGTGATTATTCCCCACTTTATCTTCTAGTCATTATCATTACCAATTTAACTTTGTGTAATATTATTATGTCTGGCAGATGGATATACTACCATATCTAATAATTGTCAAAATGTTGCACACCTACATTGCTTAAAACTGTAGTATTAGCTTTGTTCAGTGACAGTATCATAACCAATGAGGTTTATCTGAGATGCTATTATTGCTAATTAAAACTATAGTGTTATTTTCTCTGCTAAAATAAACATGAATGTGCACTTAGAGATTTTCATAATTTTAAATTCCCAAGTGTAGTATCATTAGCTTAAAGTATCACCTACAGTTTTGAACAAAGAATGTAGACATGTAGGAAAAGTATTAGTTGATAAATATAATAAACCACTTATCTATTTCCTTGTACCAATATTCCCCAATGTCCAGCCCTTTTTGTGCTTTATCTCTGTCTGATTGATAAAATCTGAATCTGAATCCTTTAAAAGTGTAATTTTTGTATATGGAGGGAAGAAGCACTGAATTTTGAAGAACAAATTATTAATACTATAACTTTATAATGTAGGCTTCCAGCAGCCCAGAAATCTTTTAATAAGAAATTTCCACTACCACATTTTATTTTCCCCAGAGAAAAATGTCAAACCCTCACAGCTTCTTGAAATTTTAAACAGATAATCTCAACCTCTTCTTTACATAGAAAATTGAATCACAGCAAGAAAACCTTCATCTTTCTGTCTACTCTTCAACAACTGCCACACAAAATACGGACATACATACATGTATATACACACACACCTAAAAATGTACCACGTGTCACCCGCCCTGATGCCCACCGAAGAAAATCTCTAATTTTAATGGAAGAGACCCTTTTCTTCAGGCCAGAGTTAGACCCTCTTTCTTCACTTGTGCCTAGGATCTCATCCTCTGTTCATTATATCTTTGCTTAAGCTTTTGTCTCTCCCTATCTAGTTGCAGAAACATATAAAACTATACCTTCCACAAAAGTTTCCCTTCAAATGCTCTCTTACTTTTCAGCATACTCTATTTATAAAATGATATTCTAAATTGCTGTTTCACAGCTTCTCTTCCAGTTCCTCAGCTCACCTTCTGCTGCTCCCACCACTGTACCAAATCGTATTTGCAAGTTGGCAAGGGTACCGATGAGGCCATTGTAACTAAACCCCAGGCATGCTTTTCAGCTCTTGCCTTATTTGAACTCTCTGTGCTTTAGACATTGTCGACTTAAAACAATTTCTGGAAGTCCTTACTTCCTTCAGCATCTGTGTCACTATAGCCCCCAGTTTCTTCTGCCTCTCTGGCTATTTGTGTCTTCTCAGACCTACTCTCCTCATCCTTGTTGTTCAGCGTTCACTGCCAGGATATTCCTTCCAACCTTCACAGTCACCTCATAGAGTCACTATGAGGATTACATGAATTGGTATTTGTAAAGTATTGAGAAGAATGCCTGCTCCATATCAAATGTTACTTAACTATTTGTTAAACATATCAATATCACCCACTCCACAGAACTAATTATCACTTATGTACTGATTCTCACATTTCTGTCTCCTTACTTCAAGGCTCCAATGAATGTCTCACAAAGACTTCACAGTCAAACTGCCTCACACTGAATTCATCACCTTCCTAAGTGACATGTTCTTTTTCTTAGGTTCCTCGCCTCATTGCTGGGAACCATCCATTGACCTTTTTTTTTTTTCAGTCAGAAACTGTAGCTGTCCTTGATTTTTCTCTCTCCTCCTCACCTTCCGCAAATTATTTAAATCACCAAATTCTCTTAAATTTTTAATTTCCTCACAAATTTGGCTACCTCTTGCCAAACCCACTTCCAATATTACATTACATGTCATAGGTACCTCTCATCTCAAAACATTATCCAGAAGTTTCTGATTTTCTGATATTCCAGAATATACTTCAAATTACAACATAAAAACTTACCAGTATATATGTTCACAGAGATTTTAGTTTTGCTTTTTTTTCTGTATGGGTACTAAATATTTGTGATGCTCTGACATGAAATATGGAAGATTTATGAGGTCTGACAACTAACATTCATGAACTTGCCACCATGTGCTTACATTGGCAACACTGTACAAACAGCTTGGTAAGATATATCAGTGTCTCACAGCTGTGTTCTTGTGAGATGTGGTAGTGTATTGCGGAGTGGCATTCATTCTTGTTGCGTGTTTTTGCGTGCTGTCGCAAGAATGTCTGAGTTTGAATTAGGGCAACGAACAAACACTACATTTCTTGTTAAACTTGGCAAGAGTGGAAGTGAAATCAGGGACATGGTAGTCCAAGTTTATGGTGATAATGCCATTAAAAAATGGCAGTGTACAAATAGATTAAACATTTTTCTGAGGGGAGAGAACATGTCACTGGTGAGGTCAGGGCAGCCAGTAACGAGGAGAACTGAAGAAAACATTGCAAAAATGTGTCAAATTGTGCATCAGAATTGTCGGCTGAGTATGAGAAACATAGCAAATCAAGTAAAAATCAATAAAGAAACAGGAACATCTAAACTGAAAATCTTGGCGTGAGAAAGGTGTGTGGAAAAATGGTCCCAAAGGAGCTGACCGATGAACAAAATCAAAGGAGAGCCAAAGTTTGCCAAGACCTTTTGGAGAGGCAAGAGGATGTTTTGCACCCTGTTATCACTGATGATGAAACATGAGTGTACCAATATAACCCTGAAACAAAGCATCAAAGTGCACAATGGAAGTCATCCAATTCTCCACGACAAAAAAGTCCCGTCAGTCCAAATCAAGAGTCAAAACAATGTTACTAACCTTTTTTGATATTGGAGGGATTATTCATTACGAATTTTTACCAACTGGACAAACAGTTAACCAAGTTTACTATTTGGAAGTGCTGAAAAGGTTCTGTGACAGTTAGACAAAAATTACCCGAACTTTTCGCCAACAATTCATGGCTCTTGCATCATGACAATGCACCAGCTCACATGGCACTGTCTGTGAGGAAGCTTTTAGCCAGTAAACAAATAACTATTGGAAGACCCTCCCTACTCACCTGATCTGGCCCCAATGACTTAACACTTTACCTGAGATAAAGGAAATACTGAAAGAAAGCCATTTTGATGACATTCAGGAAATCAAGAGTAATAGGACGACAGCTCTGATGGCCATTCCAGAAAAAGAGTTCCAAAATTGCTTTGAAGGGTGAACTAGGCGCTGGTGTCGGTACATAGCTTCCCAGGGGGAGGACTTCAAAGGTGATCTTAGTGATATTCAGCAATGAGGTATGTAGCACTTTTTCTAGGATGAGTTAGCGAACTTAATGTCAGACCTCGTGTGTGTGTGTGTGTGTGTGTGTGTGTGTGTGTGTGTTCAAAGAAATAAACATTTTTATATGCTCCTAAAAATGTGAATATTGGCTTTAGTCACTGAATGGCAAGTTTCAGTACATATCAATATTCTTAAAAATGCAAAAATTTTTGTCCCAGTAATTCCTGTTGTGTGAATTTACTACAAAGAAATACTGATGGAAATTTTGAAGCATTAAACAAACATATTTATTGCATTGATGTTTGTAATTTCAAACATAGAAATACTTAATTTTCCAGTTGACAAAATAAAGTACAAAACATTCAAAAAGTAAAATATTATGTACCATTAAATGAGGTTATGCAGACCTTTTTGGAGAGATATCTATATCCTATGTTCAATGACAAAGGCGGTTACCAAACTGCATACGTGTTGTGATTATTCACATATGCTCATATAAATATTATCACACTCATATTCACATATATGTGAAATCACATGCAGCAAGTTTTTCTGAATGGGTAGGTTGTTGGCTACTCTATAATTTATTCTTCTTCTCTAGGTTTTATGGTTTCTTACAAATAAACATGTATTATTTTTTCAATTTAACTATTATAATTTTTAAAATATTAAAAGAATAGCACCATAAATACATGACTAAAAAACAAATGAAATTCAGTCTCTGTGAAATTTAATTTAAAAAATAAGAGCAGTTGGTCAGAAAATCATCAATCCATCATACTTTTCTCCACTTTGGGATGAAAATATTTAAATCTATTATAACTGGTAATATTAGTCATAGTAAAATTTTGCCTGACTCTGACCCATATTATTTCAACAATACCAAGGACAGTGCTTCCTTTATTTTTTAAAATTTTTATTGAGATATGATTGACATATAACATTATGAAGTTTAAGATATGCAATGTGTTGATTTGATACATTTGTAAATTGTAGTATTACCACGGTAGTGTTAGCTAATATCTCTATTATGTCACAATTATCATTTCTGTTTTGGGATGAGAACAATTAAGATCTAATCTCTTAGCAAACTGTGGAGTTTATAATACAGTATGTTGTCTTATAATCATTACCCTGTGCATTAAATCTCAAGAACTTACTTATCTACTGGTTGCAAGTTTGTACCTTTAATAACATCTACCCCATTTTCCTACCTCCAGCCCCTGGTAACCATTATAGAATGCTTACCTTAAATTTATACAGATATAAAACTTAGACAAAAACTAAGCTACGTTATTTTTTTTCCTAAATAGCATCCAACACAAATGAAATAGACAATTTCTAGATGGTTTATTGATAAAAATTTTGCATTTTTCC
This sequence comes from Rhinolophus sinicus, assembly GCF_057876585.1. Lineage (NCBI taxonomy): Eukaryota > Metazoa > Chordata > Mammalia > Chiroptera > Rhinolophidae > Rhinolophus > Rhinolophus sinicus. Next base: position 172,842,504 of record NC_142517.1, on the reverse strand, counting down.
CATTGCAGAAATTAGGAAAAATGAAATTTCTGGTTGACCTAAAGCACATTAGCTTCTTATAGTACTGGAAGTTATATTGAAAGAGCAATACACTACACATATTTTTAAATGAAAAATTAAATTGGTATTATGAAAATTATTTATAATCAAAAGGTTGCAAAATGCACATTGGAAAAAAATTCTGCAACTACATTTACCTTTCTGTTATTGACATTTTTTGTAACAATTATAAAAAGAAACTGACCATGGTGTCAGTTAAAGTGATGATAACATAAATCACATATTAATTATGTGTCACAGGACAAGATTAATCTAGATGCACTAAACAACACATATAATAGGACTGCAAGGGCACAATTTGGAATTCCCTGATATGGAGTATAGACTATGGAGCATTTTAGAGAACATGCAGTCATGAGTTAAGCCAGAGACTAGAATGCAAACAACTAAGATCCCCATTGCAGCCTCTCTAGTGAACTCTTGTTATTTGTCCCTCTGGAAGTCTGCACCACACCTCTTTCTGTAGACCAGCAACTGACCTATCTCTATCAGGTGTCTATTCCTGTCAAGTTGGGCAATTCAGCAGTAGCCAGATGCTAGTGTGACTCAATTATTTTCCACTTGATAGGAATTCTGAAAGCAGATGTTATAAGTAGAGAATATGAGCAGGAAGATAGAGGAAAGGAATAAATAATTAGTTAAATAATTATTGTATTTTCTAATAGAGGATTAACTTATAAATGAGGTCTATTATGTTCACTTTCATTCATGCAGTTTTAAATAATTTTAGTGCATGTATTTGTTTTAAATTTCTCCAGTGATTCTTTACTTTTCTGTAAAAATGTACGTTGTTTTTTTTTTACAGATTCCTTAATTCATTAATTTGTTCCACAATAATTTATTGGGTTCCTGTTAGGTACCAGACAGAACAGAGATAATTCCTGCATTTAAGGACAGAGAAGACAGACAGCAAGCAAGTAAATACATGTGTTATTTAGGGGTAAGTGCAGTGATTTAAAAAAATAAAATAAAAGCATGAGGGAAAGGAACATAATCATGGAGCTATTTTGTATCGTATGCTCAAAGAAGGATGCTGTGAAGAAACCATTTGACCAGAGATTTGATATAGAAGCAATATTTCCATAGCAATTACAAGACTGAGTCAGAGCCTGATTCCAGGAATGGAAAGGTAAGGCGGACACCTTAAGGGATTTACCACAGAATTCCCTCTATAATAGTGATAATAACTGCTCATTTTCCTAAAATAATGTGGCAAATGTTACACACTTAGCTTCTGGGGGCTTAGAATCTTTTTTTTTAATAAACTTTATTATGCAAAATTATGAAAAATATTTCCAATTTTAAAATAAAACCTTGAGCAATTTCATAGTTAGCCCACACAACAATCTAACTGAGAGAAAATTATGCCCTAATTCTAAGCACAAGAATTGACGTACAGGGCAGTGCCTTCTGCTCTTTAACGTATGATTTGTAATTAGGGTACAGAAGAGGTCAGGCAGTAAGGGCCTGTTTTACCTGCCATGTCTTTCTTTCTTGTTGGAAACTTAAAAAGACACTTTCTTTCTAGAAGCGACTTATAGAAAACAATCATTTTCTCAGAATAGATGTCCTATCTTAGGAAACAACCAAAAAATCAAGAAAAATACTTAATTTGGGAGACCTGCGTACTACATGTCCTTCTTATACAGGTGATTTCTACATTTCCTGTAGGAATCTATGGCCAGTCCTGCCTCAGGATTAACTACACAGCAAGAAATAGAACATGGAAGTCTATAGCTATGCAGAAAGGAAATAATTAATTGGCTTACAGTTTAAAAAGTAGACTCTCGAGCTCACAAATCTTCTCCCACACCATAATGATAATAGACAAGTGATCCTTGCTTCTGTGACAAATTTATTAGGTCAGTGAAAAAGTAATTGCAGTTTAAAAGGTTAAAAACAATTGCAAAAACCATAATTACTTTTGCACCAACCTAATATTAACCAAGTTCAGACACACTTTCTTAAAAAAATTAGCTCCTATTATGAACTGAATCATATTGCCCCAAATTCATACGTTGAAACCACAACTCTGGGTGATTGCATTTGGACCTAGACATTTTAGGAGGTAATTAAGGTTAAATGAGGTCATAAGAGGATGTCCTAATCTAATAGGATTGGTGGCCTTATAAGAAAAGAAAAAGAGAGAGGTCTCTCCTACCTGCACACACTGAGGAAAGACCATGTGAGACAGAGGGAAGGCGGTGTCAGCAAGCCAAGAAGAGAGCTCCCACCAGGAAACCAAATCAGCCAGCACTTCAGGCTCCAGAATTCCCAGGCTCCATAACTTGGAGAAATAAATTCCTTTTGTTTAAGCCACCCAGTCTGTGGTACTTTGTTATGGTAGCCCTAGTAGACTGACATCTCCTGTGCGTTTTATCCACAAAGTCACTTTTATCTTTTTTTTTTCCTTTGAAGTTTATTGGGGCGACAATTATTAGTAAAATTACATAGATTTTAGGTGTACAATTCTGCTATAATACGTTATCTATATCTCACATTTTGTGTTCATCACCCAGAGTCAGTTCTCTTTCCATCACCATATACGTTTATCTTTATTAGTGAAGATCCATTTTAAGGTTCTTCCATGGTTTGAAGAAAGGCAAAGAGAAGCCACCTTTAACTGGATCTAATTCAGCCTTGTTGCCAAACTTCAAACCTGGGCTAGTTCACTGAAGGTTGCCTGTCTTAAACACTGAGGCTCTTTTGTTCATTTATTTATTTATTTATTTATTTAACCAGTTGGTCTATCAACATAAACTTCATTTATAGCATTGTATGCTCAGAGTTCCAAAAACTTACCTGACCAACATGGTTTGATAAACAATTCCATTGTAAAATAGTAACTACCTTAATCAAATCTGTAATGCCTTTCTCAAATCTGTACTTACCATTTTCATCACAACAAATCACACTAATCAATCCATGAATTAATGTGGAAATATAATTTTTACCAATATTTAAATTTACTTTTACCAACACTACTTTTTAAAAAAATCTGACAGTATAAAACAGTGATTAAAGTCATTTACTTCAGAGTTAGGTATACCTACATTTCCACGTACAGGCTGTTTTCTGGGAAAAGTTATTTTATCATTTTTTTCTTTTTTTATTAAATTTATTGGGATGACAATGGTTAATAAACTTACGTAGGTTTCAGGTGTACAATTCTGTAATACATCATCTGTATACCACATTGTGTGCTCACCAGCCAGAGTCAGTTCTCCTTCCATCACCATATATTTGACCATTTTTAACTACTGTTTATTTCTTCTATCAAATGAGGATAACAACATTACCTTAGAGTGAGTGTAAGATACAAGTGAGAAAAAAATAATAATGAAGGTTCATTAACGGAAACTTCTATTTGCGTTATGATTTATTATTATTAAAATTACAAGCTGTAATTTAACCACCTCATGGTTTTAAAAAAAAAAAATGCCTTAAAAGCAGGTATCTAGAGAGAATATCTAAACAAAGACTTACCCTACAATATGAAAATTAAATCCATATAATTCAAGAGCTGGCTATAATGACATGTTTGAAATGGGGCTTTAACAAAATAGGAATTTGCTGTTTTTAACTTTGGTCCTTAGCCAAGGTTTTTGTTTTTTAATGCGTATATATGTGGTTTCTGTTTCCTCTAATGTTTGAGGGAAAAGAAATATTTAGATTTTCAAGTACCTCTTTTAAGATATTCCCTTATGTAGGCTTCTTTCAATCTGTTTATTCAGGCTTTGACTGATGGGTAAACTTCTGTGTCATAAACAAAGCCCCAGATTTTTTTTTCTTCTGTTTAAAGTTTATTGGTTTGACAATGGTTAGTGCCATTTACGACAACATGGATGGATCTTGAGATTATTATGCTAAGCGAAATAAGTCAAGTAGAAAAAGTAAAGAACCATATGATTTCACTGATACGTGGGATATAAAACTGAAAACAACAAAGGAACAAGAAAAACAAAGAAACAAAAACTCATAGACATGGAGAATAGTTTCACCCCAGATTTTCTAATGCTTATAATGTATGCCCTTCTTTAATGTGGTTAGCTAAGGCTTAGGCTAAAAACTAACTTCCCATATATACAGAAAGAGTGATGTGGAAATATTTAAGTGGTAATAAATATAATCACTAATGAAGTATAGAGTTTAAGCCAGGAATAGAAAATGTTTAGGCAACTCACTGAATCAAAAATTATAATGATCACATTAAAAAGTTATATTAGTGAATGAGTTGTCCTTGTAGGATTAGCCAACCAGAGAAACCAATTTTTATCCTGTAATTCTTTTGGTGATATTCACTAATCATCTTTAAGTCACAATAAAGGTAATATTTCAAAGAAATAAATATGGAAAGACATAAATAATTAACATATTTAATTATATTTTCCTGAATTGGATTTGGTCTCTATTCCATAAATCTTCTTTATTTTAAGGATGCTTTGGGAAAGTTCAGGATATAGTCCTGCCTGTTACTTACTAGGCATCTAATTATATAATGTTGGAATAAAAACCATGTATTTCTAACATCAATTCAATTTACCTGCCTGATTGGCTGCGCAGCATTATTGTCAAGACACAGTAACCTAATAGATAAGTAACCACTTCCAAAAATAATGTCATTACAAAAAATGATGTTTTATAATGATATATTTTTGCATGTGCTATATAATTTCTTAAAATAAATGTGGTGTATATACTATAAAGTCATATTTGATCTTAATGTTAATGTTATATTCTAGATATATATTCCTATTGCCAACATAATGCTTAGAGTGATGACTGCATGTCCCAGGAATGTGGTACCCAGGGGGGGAAGTGAATAAAGAGATACAGAAGGCTCCGTACTGACTTGTTAGAATTTGGTATGTGGCAAACTTGCAGTTACACAGCCTTAGACTTCTCTTGGGAAACTGCCCAAACATTTGCATTCCCACAGTATATTTATTCAGAAAATATTCTTTTCCTAAAAAAAAATCGGGCTCTCAAACCTCTCACTGAGATTATGCATGTTCAGTAACTCTCCATCCAGGAACAATGGTTGGAAGTCTAGTAACAAATATTTTTAACAAAAATCTATTTCCAGACCCTAGTCATTATGAATATTTGGAAATTTTCATGTGAAAATGCTATTTATAAAAAGTAAACTTCAAAACATAAAATAAAAATAGAAAACTACTAGAATCCCTATAGGCTTTTTTTTGTCTCCGTCCTCCCACCACAGTTTTATTCGAATATTTCCTTTCTTCATTCATTATCCTTGGTATTAGTGCGCTGCAAACTCACCCGGAATGAGAAACAGTCAAGAAAGCACATAGGTGAAAGATAAAAATAAGCTCCAGGTTTTAGTGGGCAGAAGTGTAGGGCCCCTGGGGACGAGCCAAATTGAGTAGATGGAAGTAATAAACATCAAAAGAGTAGTATTAGTCACTGCTGAGCAGAAAATTTGAATTATTCTTCAAGTTATTTTTTCCCCAATTTTTCTGGAAGTCTGCTTTTGTCTCTCCTGTTTTTCATTGGTACACCATAAATGAAGCATCCAAAACGACATTTCTTTCTTTTAAAGATGAGAAAATGTTCATTTTGCTTAGAGATTAATAGTAAAACTTTAAAAAAGAAAAAATTCAAACACATGTGATAAAGAAAATCTGAACTAGGAAGTTTAAATTATATAAGCACCATACTGATAATATCGGGGGTGCCAAAAAAATGTGTATACAAGTGGACATTTTGGTCAATGTTGCTCAAGCAGTAGTTCGCCGTAATCAGAAGTGACTGGACGCTGATGGTAACCACAATTGCAGAAGTCAAACATGACTTGTACTCATCTTTTGTTATTGGTATATATTGAGTATTAAAATTTTAATAACAGTTTTCCTTCCTTAAAATGTGTATACATTTTGACACTCTCTGTATATACATTAACACAGTATGTGATTTTTCCAGCTTAATTTAAAGATGAAAAAGTAATGAGAATGCATTCCAAAACTAATGATAGAATAGATCAATAACTGTTTACTAGTTGTATCATGCCTTTCCCAGAGTGATGTACTAGAAACCTAGTGCTATAATTCTTGCCTATTTGTCTCCTCCATTCTTTGAGCTTTTTGCTCTTTAAATCCTGCTACAAGTTCTCATCCACATCAATATCCATTGCCATTCAGTTGTTCTCTTGCAGTCACCAAAGTCAAATTACCAAAATATGTCTAGCTCCAATGAACTTGGTTGGATATCTTTTCCATTTATGGTTCCTCACTTTCTAGATTCACACAGACCACTTCTTTTTCACATATTCTCCTGAGAATATTAATATTATAAACAAATGATGAAACAGCAAATAATTTTTTTAAGTAAATTCCTTAAAAATCTTGTCATGCATATAAGAGGCTACTTTCATTTTAAGTTCTGGGGGTCTATGATTGGCAGATTTTCTTTATTTCCATCTTTCACTACCATTTACCCAGACCAAAACACTCATCTTACTAGAAAAGGAAATTAGCTATTTCAAAACATGAAAAACAGGCAAAAGTATAAAAATGTGAGTAATCGTCATTGTGAGCATAGTGAGTACTATGTAATTGTGTGAATAGGTGATTTGCATCTGTTACGCCTTCCTCTTTCTTGGTTTCATAATTATCTCAACATTTTCAGATCGTTAACTCTGCCAAATACAAATTAGAGAAAAACAACTCTCCTAAATGACAAATACTTTTCCTAACCCCAGCTCCAGGCTCAAAACCACAGAATTTTCTAGATGAAATTAATCTTTTTGTTTTGTTTTGTCTATAAACTGTATTCCAAATTCTTCCTAACCTCTACTTATCCATAAGTTCCACTAAATGTATATTTAAAAAAATAAATTTATATCCCCTTCACTCTTTTGCCTACCACCAACTCCCGACCTCTGGCAACCGCCTGTCAGTTCTCTGTATCTATGAACTTGATTACTTTTTTTATTCTACATATAAGTGATATTAGATGGAATTTGTCTTTGTCTATCTGACTTATTTCATTTAGCATAATGTCCTCAAGGTCTATCGATGTCACAAATGTCAACATTTCGTTCTTTTTTATCGCTGAATAATACTATACATATATAATATATATTATATATAATAGTATATAAATATATATATATATTATAATTTACAAATATTATATAAATATATATTATATTAATATATATGTAAAATTATATATATATATATATATATATATATATATATATATATATATATATGAAGTTGGACAATTAAGTTCTCGAACTCATCCTAGAAAAAGTGCTACATACCTCATTGCTGAATATCACTACGGTCACCTTGGGAAGCTATACACTGACGCCAGCGCCTAGTCTACCCTTCAAAGCAATTTTGGAATTCTTTTTCTGGAACGGCCATCAGAGTTCTTGTCATATTACCCTCGATTTCCTGAATGTCATCTAAATTTCTTCCTTTCAATATTTCCTTTGTCTTTGGGTAAAGAAAGAAGTCATTAGGGTCCTGATCAGGTGAGTAGGGAGGGTGTTCCAATACAGTTATTTGTTTACTGGCTAAAAACTCCCTCACAGACAGTGCTGTGTGAGCTGGTGCATTGTCGTGATGCAAGAGCCATGAACTGTTGGTGAAAAGTTCAGGTCAACTTCTTCACGCAGCCTTTTCAGCACTTTCAAATAGTAAACTTGCTTCACTGTTTTTTCAGTTGGTACAAATTCATTATGAATAATCCCTCTGACATCAGAAAAGGTTAGCAACATCATTGCAACAAGTTCGTGAACTTAATCGTCAGACCTTGCACGTGTGCGCGTGTGTATAAACACACGCATACATATATTTGTGGATTCAAGTAGGTTATGATATGGTTCAGAAGGTATTTAAAATACTGCTGCAAAATATTAAATATGCATTAATATTTCCAAAGTGTTGCAAGAAAATAGGTTATATGTTTCATTAGTGATTTAATGACGCTTGAAGCAAAATGGCATTTATTACTTTATTATTTATTATAAGGTTATCCACACCTTAATGGTGTGCATTGCTGTATCCACAACGTCCATAAACAGAGAATTCTCTGACTTGTTTTTGGTGGAATACCTGTTCCCACTTTTGTGAATGTTTACTGATAAGATTTCTCTTTCCTTCCTACTGCAATGGCATTAGTGGCTGAATGCCAGTGTGCACATGTTCCTTTCTTTTCCTCTTCCCATGAAGCAATATGAACATTACACATTTCCTTCCACTTTTGAATCCAAAGGAAAAATAGCCTTTTTTTAAAAAAGCTTAAAAGTGCTTTTCCATTATTTTTGCTATGGATCTTTAAATCATTTTGAAACAGGAAATTTCACTCTACTGCTGAAATCTGTTTCCCTTAGACTGTAAAAGTGTTGGATTATCACTTAATGTTACTTTTCTGTGAGACTCTTTTGAATCAGATAACTCTCTAAGTTGAGGGTGGAAGAAATGGGGTAAAGGACTGGCTGGACATTTAGACATTTCTTTTTTCAGCAGTTCTGTTTGCTATTTCATAGTAAACCTGGTTAGGAAATTGGTTATGAAAACAGAAATATATTTAAAAGTCAACAAATCAAAATTTGGAACACATGTTTCTTTTTTAAAAGAAGGTCCAGAGCAAAGGGAAAGACAAATGCGGAATTGAAAATTGCATTAATGAAATAATAGAAAAATGCAAGAAAAAATAAAATATAACTATTAGTGACATAGTAAAAAGAATAGCTATGAGAAAGATGTGGCAAATAGAATTGCCCACAAAAATGGATCTTAATATATACTTAGCCGTGTTGATCAATTACACGTGTCTCTCAATTATTGCCATTTTAATTTGTATTTTCAAGGTTGGAATAGACCTGTGGATTTGAATATTGTTAGATATATTCACTAAATATATGTGCCATGGAATGTGTGGGCAGAATTTATGGAATGAGAACATCTATTAAAGGTCATACAAATTTATATTTGGAGGCATGCATATGATGCCTACCAGTCTATAGAAAATTCCACACTAACACTATTTGTTAACCATATCTGGATTTTGTATTTTAGAGATGGTTTATACAATGAAGAAAGAACAGATTTTGGGGGCGTCTCTATGTCTGCTGCTTAGTTGTGCTTCTGTCCCCCTTAATGCAGTTCCTGAGGAAGATGAAGAACATATAAACATTACAGGTAAAATGTTAGAAGCATTCATCTTTTTAAGCTAGTCAAAGCTGTCAATATTAATCCAAAAATTTAATGTAGTTTTCTACATTGTGTAGGAAGATTGGTTTTCATTAAGATGACATTTTTCTTACGTAATATCTTACATATAATGTGATATGTAAAACAAACAAGCAAACAACAACAACAAAAAACAACTCTTAGTCCAAAGGAGTCACATTAGCAAGGAAGACTTTTCTCTCTTTTTTTTTTTTTTTTCCAGGCTATAAATATTAAACACTGAAAAACTCTGAAAAATTTTGAGGAGCCATAGCTATAAAAAAAACTCTATGAAACTTGATGCCACCCTTTGGCTGGGAAAAGTGTGAGAAGGAAAAAGAAACCACAGACATCTGAGGTTTCAGCCATTCTCTCTCTTTTGCCCTTATTACCAAAATAAGAACTTTCCAGACAAGTCCAATGTGAGAATCTAGTCAAGCGGGACACCAAGAGATCTGGGTAATAGAAGTCAGTTCTAATCCCATAAAGCTGTGTCCAAAAATAAAATGTTAGCAATAAAACAATAGAACAGGGAGAAGACTGTACAGTGATTACTATTACAGATTTCTTTCTTTCTTAAAAGTAATAATTTGTGGAAAATTAGTAAATTATTGAAACGTCAAGTCATTGGTCATAGTGGGAGAATATGCACACGGTGATAGCTTCTATTTGTACGTATGTTTATAAGGTACCATAAATTTCCATAAATACATTCTTATTTCATATCGTTAACAGCTCTTTAAAGTGATTTTGATCAGTATACGCCCCTTTGATAAAGATTGAAAAAATGCATCGTATGTGTCTGAAACTGTGGTAGGTGCTGAGGAAGTAGTGATGACTGACTCTGGGTTTTCAAGAATCTCAACTGCACATGGGAGACTGAAGTGTAGTTCAGTATAATGTAGTTATTTCAGTAGAATGTAGTAAATGAAGCGACAGTGTGCCTAAGGTGCTGCTGTTGATGCAAAGAGGAAGAGGACTCATCTAAGCTTAGCCATCTGAGAGATGGGCATGGGGAAGTGGCCAAGTGGTAAATGCTACATCACTTCAGCCTGCAGACAAAAATGAGACACTTTGAGCAGATCTGAAGATTTGCCCCAGGGGTACCCACAGCTGGAAGCCGAGCCACCCATGCCCGCCTAGGCTGGATGAGGCCCGACTAATGAGTGGACAAGAAGCGAATCCAGCTAGGGTCATATCCTACCTGTAGTGAAAAATAAAGGCTTGTTGTTATATGTCATCAAAAAATATATAGTTACAAAATTTTTTAACATGAAACATTATTTAATAAAGTAAAAACCATAATGTGCCTTATAAAGCTATTTGGGCATTATGAGTTAAGCACCAATTCTTCATTTGTTTCACTGATCAAAAGAGCTAAAGATCTAATATTCTGGAGGTTGGGTAGGAAAGGGATGTGGAGAATAAATTAAATCCCAACAGGGAAAAAAGCATGCAACCCCATTTTGGGTATTGGAAGAAGAAAGGGTCCAAGTGTTCCCAAATTCACCCAGTCCAATCTCCCTCAATTAGGCTAAGAAAATGCATGCCAGTTAACCAGGAGGTTCCTGAAATTGTTGCTGCTGCCACAGTCAGCCAAGAAACCAGAATTAACCTACCACTAATTAAGCCAGAGTTTAAAATCTCTGGATAAATCCAGACCAAACCCAGCTGAATAAGAAAAAAAAAAAATTGATTTTAAAGCTAGACGTGAAGACCACTTAGCTGACTGAGCTGTGAAGTCTTACCCAGTTTTGGCTTTGCTTCATTTTTAATTAATCTTAAAATACCATGACACCATATCAATTCAGTTTTTGAGATACCGTTTATCACATTAGGCCAAGGCTATGCCATCATTTTATAGAATTACACCATTTCATTGAAATAGCATACTATCATTTTATAGAAAAATATACAAGATTTTATTGCTTCTCTCACAAGTCGATAGACCTCATAAGAATCAGTCCAACCTGAAGGGAGGATGAAATAGAATAAACTTCTTGAAAAGACAAAATGATAACAATAAAAATAGTGGTGATAAGCTTTTTGAAAAAGTTCCTTTGGACTGGGAGAGAGATTAGCAGGGAGCATTTAGAGAAAGGCAAGTATCTTTTCTATGATGTAGAATCGGCCAGACCTAAGCTTGCATGTGTGGTTTGCCACACAGTAGTTTTGCGAAATCAGATGTGTTATGTAAACATACTGATCGCCAGTGTCCTCATCTATAGGTAAGTAATGTAAGCAACTATGTTCATATGGTTGTTGTATCAACTGCAGAAAGCATCTGACGCATTTTCTGACACAGAGAAGACAAAGAGTACATGTCTGCGTTCTTCCCTTCCAGAGAAATCCAACCTTTTAGTCAGACCATGAAGCAACATGGAGAATCGTAGGTAGTAAGTTGCCTGAAAGCTCTAGGTTCCCTAAAAAGTTCCAGGAGAAAGAGGATTCTAGGAGGCAAGGACATGACATGTCCCCAAATATTATCATGAGTCTTCCATCCAATATCTCACCACAGGGGAAGGGGAGAGTGAGACTGTCGTCTTCAGACTATGAGACATAAAATACAAGAAACTGATTGCAAAAATGCTTAAATATAAACTATACTCCTATTTATCTGGCTGCACCACATTAAATCCCTGTTACATTCCCCTGTATGTGTTTTCCAGTTTCATGGCTTTAGATCATACCTTGTCATAGTAAACACTTCCTTTAAATCAGGAAAGTTATCCCCGATCCCCTCTGACAAGCTTAAGTGTCTCATTAGACACGTGCACAGCACCCTGAGGTCCTTGAATATTTATATAAGAGGGGCGACGGCTGCCACCTAACATACTACCATCCTTGCTGTGACAGCAGTGCCTGCTGCATGTTGAACACGCAATTGCTGACTTTCCAAAAGGTTTATCCTAAGTAAGAAATGAAAACAAGACAGACTTCCATCCCTTTTGGGTGGAATGGCATGGCACTGTGTGCAGTAGGGCCCACCTGATCACTCCCACACCTGAGAGATGCTGTTCACGTGTGGGTCCCAAGCTCACTGCACAAAATTCAGGAATTACGGAAGAAATGCATGAAAATATGAATGGTAAAGATGAACAATTAGATAATAGTTAATAAAATAGAGTTAATTGACAATGTTTTCCTTAGGAAATTGGTGTAAAATCATCACCCACTCTCTTCATCGAAAACTGTTGGTTTTCATCAAGTAAATTTTAGAAAAGAACAATTTTTGAGTGGAAATTATATTTTTAAGTCTATGTGCTTCACCTAAGTGCCAATTTAGAAATCTCAGGCACAAACATCTGTGACAATATCACTCAGTTATTAAGAATGTGTGAGATATACGCTGTAAAACAACGTGGCATCAATTCTAAAGTCATTACTGATGGTGTGAATTAAAGTCATTACTCATTAATTTGTGAAGTGCTGTTTTATAATTTGCAAAATGGAGAAAGTAAATCCTAACTCAGAAGGTTGTTGTAATAATTAAATAATATTACAAAATGTCTGAAGTATAGTAATTACTCAGTAAACATTAGCTCTTATTATTAGTACAACCACAACTATGGTGTACTCTTTCATTTTTTGTGGTGCACTGCTACCACCTGGTGGCATAACTCATAAATAGCAGAGGGAACTTGGAGTGATTATATCCTTAATACAGAAAATGTAAAGTAAGAGATTTGGCATGATGGCAAGGACTACCAAGTATATCAAGAGTAAAAAGTAGAGGGACTATCAGTGAAAAAGAATATGATATAAATTATTGATTTATAAGAAATACTTTTCCTGAATATGTATGGCAACTTAGTCTTGATGCTGTGCTGTCTCTTGTAGGTAAAGATACATGTATTACAATACATCTGTTATATTTTATTCTGTCTTATCAAATTTTAAGTTGGAAAGTTTGCTGTTCTATAATTTCTGTTGGCTCAATTTATTTCAGTTAAAAAAAATAGTCAATTCAGTTATGAAAGAAACCAAAACAATGACATAATAATATGTCAGCATAATAATACCAATTTATGTATAGATAGCCATATTTTTAACCATTCCAAGATTGAAGGCCTACTTATCACTTTATGACTCATAAACAAAATTAAAAATGACATTTCAACTATTGTGTTACAAAGAGTTTTAACATTACTGAAATATGGCTAATACTTGACATTAATTCAATAGATGATTAGGATAACACATTATGAAGGTCAAACGAGGCTTGATAAAATTTTCAAATGCAACTTTTATAATATCTATTTCTTTTCTTTCAAAAAATACACCGAAGTTTTGAAGCTATAGGAAATTTTAAATTGATTTTCCTTCTAGGTGATTATATACTCAAACGTACCTTTTATTTCATGTTTTAAAAATGTTTTATGTAAAAATATTAAAGTGACATCCGTTCATGTTTCTTTTTTCAAAGTAAATTATTTTATAATACATTAAAATACTTTTTTGAAGATATTTATATTTACCAGTTTTAATTGAATAGAATACTGCTGCCCCCTAAAGGGAAATTTGGTTTAGGGCATTTTAAGGTTTCAATATTCCCATAAGGGATCGTAGTGAATACCGAAAGACATAGACAATACTCAAGCAGTATTTTTTTATTTTATTTTTTTATTAGTTTTAGGTGCACAAGACAAAGCAACACTTAGATGTTTATCATTTATATCCCTCACACTGTGTGAACCCACCTCCCCCCATCCACTATCCGTCTGACATCTCACAGAGCCATTACATTTCCAGTCTCTATTCCTAATGCTGTACTCCGCTTCCTGTAACCATATACATACAAATACATACATACATACATACATACATACATACATACATATATAGATATATCTATAGCTATATCTATCTATCTATCATCTATCTATCTATCATCTATCTATCATCTATCTATCTATCATCTATCTATCTATCATCTATCTATCGGTAGATAGATAGATATAGCTATAGATATATCTATATATGTATGTATGTATGTATGTATTTGTATGTATATACGATAGATAGATAGATAGATAGATAGATAGATAGATAGATAGATAGATAGATAGATAGACAGATAGATATAAAATTATAGTTGACATTCATTATTGTTCAGCTTCAGGTGTACAGTGCAGTGATCAGGCATCTAAATCATCCCTGAGGTGGTCTCCCAAATGGGACACGTGTTCATCGGATACCCTACAAAATCTTTACAACATTATTATGTTCCCCAAATTAATTTTCAAAACCCAGTGGCCATCTTGTGGTTACAGACTATTTTCTAATCCCCTCACCTTCCTCCTTATCCCCACCCCCCCACCCATCTAGCAACCCTCAGTTTTTCCTCTATGTCTCCAAAACTGTTTCTGATTAGTTCATTCACTTATTCTTTTCTTTAGATTCCGCATATAAGTGAGATCATATGGTATTTGTCTCTCTCTGTCTGACTTATTTCCCTTAACATAATGTTCTCTAGGTCCATTCATGTTGTTGCAAATGGTAAGATTTCTTTCTTCTTTATGGCTGCGTAATACTCTATTGTATAAATGTACCACAGTTTCTTAATCCAGTCATCTACCGATGGGCATTTCGGTTGTTTCCATGTCTTGGCTATTGTGTATAGTGCTGCAATAAACATAGGAGTGCATAAAGATTTTTGAATTGGAGTTTTGGATTTCTCCGGATAGATACCTAGGAGTGGAATTGCTGGATCATAAGGTAGTTCCATTCTCAGATTTTTGAGATACGTCCATACTGTTTCCATAGTGGCTGCACCAATTTGCAATTCCACTAACAGTGCACAAGGGTTCCCTTTTCTCCACATCTACTCCAGCACTTGTTGTTTGTTGATTTATTGATGATAGCCATTTTGACTGGGGTGAGGTGGTATCTCATTGTGGTTTTTATTTGCATTTCTCTGATGGTTAGTGAGGTTGAGCATTTTTTCATATGTCTGTTTGCTATCTGTATGTCCTTTTTAGAAAAATGTCTCTTCATGTCCTCTGCCCATTTTTTAATTGGGATGTTTGTTTTTCTGGAGTTGAGTGAGTTTTTTATTAATTTGTGATATTAACCTCTTATCAGATATATAATTGGCAAATATCTTTTACCATTCAGTAGGATCTCTCTTTGTTTTATTGATGGTTTCCTTTGCTGTGAAAAAACTTTTCAGTTTGATGTAATCCCACATGTTTATTTCTTCTCTTACTTCCCTCATGTGAGGGGATATATCAGTAAAAATCTTACTCCAGGTAATGTCTGTGAAGTTTCTTCCTATATTTTCTTCTAGGAATTTTATGGTTTCAGATCTTACATTTAAGTCTTTAAGCCATTTTGAATTTATTTTTGTATATGGTGTAAGGAGGTAGTCCAGCTTCATTTTTTTGCATGTGTCTGTCCAGGTCTCCCAGCACCATTTATTGAATAGACTGTCTTTACCCCACCGTACAGTCTTGCTTCCATTGTTGTAGATTAAATGGCCATATAGGCATGGATTTATTTCTGGACTCTCTATTCTGTTCCATTGATCTATGTGTCTGTTTTTATGCCAGTACCATGCTGTTTTGATTACTGTAGCCTTGTAGTATAATTTGATGTCAGGTATTGTTATACCTCCCACTTTGTTCTTATTTCTCAAGATTGTTGAGGCTATCCGGAGTCTTTTATGGTCCCATATAAATTTTAGGATTATATGTTCTATTTCTGTGAAAAACGTCATTGGTAGTTTGATAGGAATTGCGTTGAATGTTTTATTATTGGTATATACAAATGCAACTGATTCTGAATATTAATTTTGTATCCTGCTACTTTACTAAATTCATCTATCAGCTCTAAGAGTTTCTTGGTGGAGTCTTTAAGGTTCTCTATATATAGTATCATGTCATCTGCATATAAAGACAATTTTACTTCCTCCTTACCGATTTGGATGCCTTTTATTTATTTTTTTGTCGGATTGCTGTGGCTAGAACTTCCAGTGCTATGTTGAATAGAAGTGGAGAAAGTGGGCAACCTTGCCTTGTTCCTGATCTTAAGGGGAATGGTTTTAGCTTTTTCCCATTGAGTATGATGTTAGCTGTGGGTTTATCATATATGGCCTTTACTATGTTGAGATATGATCCCTCTATTCCCACTTTCTTAAGGGTTTTTATCATAAATGGCTGCTGGATTTTATCAAATGCTTTTTCTGCATCTATTGATATGATCAAGTGATTTTTATTTTTCATTTTATTAATGTGGTGTATCACATTAATTGATTTGCGGATATTGAACCACCCTTGCATACCAGGGATGAATCCGACTTGATCATGGTGTATGATCTTTTTAATGTATTGCTGAATTCTGTTCGCTAAAACTTTGTTGAGGATTTTTGCATCTATGTTCATTAACGATATCGGCCTGTAGTTTCCTTTTTTTGTGGTGTCTTCGTCTGATTTTGGGATCAGGGTGATAGTGACTTTGTAAAAAGTGTTTGGGAGTCTTCCCTCCTTCTGGATTTTTTGGAAGAGCTTGAAGAGAATAGATGATAATTCTTTTTTGAACGTTTTGTAAAATTCACCTGTAAAGCCATCTGGTCCAGGGCTTTTGTTGTTTGGGAGAGTGTTGATTACTGATTCAATTTCTCTGGTAGTAATCAGTCTATTCAGGTTTTCTGTTTCTTCTTGAGTTAGCCTTGGAAGGTTGTATGCCTCTAGAAAATTGTCCATTTCTTCCTGATTGTCATATTTGTTGGCATATAGTTGCTCATAGTAATTTCTTACATTTTTTTGTATTTCTGCAGTGTCTGTTGTCACTTCTCCTCTTTCATTTCTGATTTTATTAATTTGGGTCCTCTCTCTCTTTTTTTTAATGAGTCTGGCTAAAAGTTTGTCAATTTTGTTTATCTTCTCTAAGAACCAACTCTTGGATTCATTGATCTTTTGTATTGTTTTTCTGGATTCTATTTCATTTATTTCCACTCTGATCTTTATTATTTCCTTCCTTGTACTCCCTTTGGGCTTATTTTGCTGTTCTTTTTCCAGGTTCCTTAAGTGTGAAGATAAACTGTTGATTAGTGATGTTTCTTGTTTCTTTAGGTAGACCTGCAATGCTATGAATTTCCCTCTTAGGACTGCTTTCGTGGCATCCCATAGATTTTGGGTCGTCGTGTTTTCATTTTCATTTGTCTCGAGATATCTTTTGATTTCTTCCTTGATCTCCTGCTTGACCCATTCATTATTTAGTAACATGTTATTCAGACTCCATGAATTGGTGTGTCTTCCATTTTTTTTCCTGTAGTTAATTTCTAATTTCATAGCACTGTGGTCAGAGAAGACAATTGGTATGATTTCAGTTTTCTTAAATTTATCAAGACTTGTTTTGTGGCCTAACCTATGGTCTATCTTGGAAAATGTTCCATGTGCGCTTGAGAAGAACATGTATTCTGTAGCATTGGGGTGAAATGCTCTGAAAATATCGATTAAATCCAAGTGGTCCAATGTGTCATTTAAGGCCACTGTTTCCATATTGATTTTTGTCTGGAAGACCTGTCCCTTGTTTTCAGAGGTGTGTTGAAGTCCCCTACTATGATAGTGTTACTGTTGATCTCTGTCTTTATGTCAGTCATATCTGTTTTATATATTTAGGTGCTCCTATGTTGGGTGCATAGATGTTTACTAGGGTTATGTCCTCTTGTCGGATCGATCCCTTTATTATTATATAGTGCCCATATTTGTTTTTTAATATTTTCTTCCTTTTAAATTCTATTTTGTCAGAAATAAGTATTGCAACCCCAGCTTTTTTCTCATTTCCATTTGCATGAAATATCTTACTCCAACCCTTCACTTTCAGCCTATGTGTGTCTTTTGATCTGAGGTGAGTCTCTGGTCTACAGCATATACAAGGGTCTTGCTTTCTTATCCACTCAGCCACCCTATTTCTCTTGATTGGAGCATTTAATCCATTTACATTTAAAGTGACTATTGATAGGTACATAGTTATTGCCATTTTTAAATTTGTAATTAGATTGTTTTCATCTTTCTTTTATTTACAGAAGTCCTTTTAGTATTTCTTGCAATGCTGGCTTGGTGGTAATAAAATCTTTAACTTATTCTTTTCTGGGAAGCTCTTTCTCTCTCCATCAACTTTAAATGATAGCCTTGCTGGATAAAGCAATTTAGGTTTTAGGCCTTTGTTTTCCATCACTTTGAGTATCTCCTGCCACTCCCTCCTGGCCTTCAATGTTTCTGTAGAAAAGTCATTTGATAGTCTTATGGGAGATCCTTTGTATGTAATCCTCTGTCTTTCTCTTGCTGCTTTTAGGATTCTCTCTTTGTCTTTAACCTTTGCTATTTTAACTATAATGTGTCTTGGTGTGGGCCTGTTTGGGTTTATCCTGGTTGGAACTCTCTGCACTTCCTGGGCTTGTATGTCGGTTTCCTTCATCAGGTTAGGGAAGTTTTCGGACATTATTACTTCAAATATGTTCTCAATCCCTTGCTTCCTCTCTTCACCTTCTGGTATTCCTATGATACACATTTTGTTGCACTTGATGTTATCCCATAGGTCTCTTAAACCATCTTCATTGTTTTTTATTCTTTTTTCTTTCTGTTGTTCTGTTTGGGTGATCTCTGCTAACTTGTCTTCTAAGTCGCTGATTCGATCCTCTGCTTCATCTAACCTGCTTTTAATTCCTTCAAGTGAGCTATTTATTTTGGTAATTGTGTTCTTTATTTCTAACTGGTTGTTCATTATGGTTTTTCTATCCTTCTTTATGTCGTCTCTAAGCTCCTTAAACATTCTTATCATCAGTGTTCTGAACTCTGTCTCTGATAGGTTGGTTACCTCTGTTTCATTTGGTTCCATTTCTGGAGGTTTCTTCTGTTCTTTTATTTGGGACATGGTTCTTTGTTTCCCCATTCTGGCTGACTCTCTGTGTTTGCTTCGATGCATTAGGTAGATCCCCTAGAGTTCTTAGTTCTTGCTGGTTATCTTATGTAGTATGTGTCCTTTATATTTGACTTGCACTACTTCGTTCTTCTCCTCTGCGTGTGCTCCAAAGGTGACTCTTGTGTTGTGTATATTGTCCTGTTAAAGAAGATCTTTAATTGCTTTTCGCTTGTGAGTAGGTGGGGTTAACTTGTAGGCTGACTAGTTGTGAGACTTGGCTCTGTCCACCGCAGGGTGTTCTGCTTCGTGAGGGTTGACCACTTAAATGTGGTTTGGCCTCTATGGGCTCTTGTGCCTGTAGAGAATTCCCTCTGGGTATGTCACTTGTATGTCAGACCCAGTAGTACTCTGGTTTGGTCTGTAGTTGACCTCTGGATATGTTGAATCTTGTGCCTCTTAAGCTGGGCCCTGGTACGGCAATTTCAGAACAAAGCAAATCACCAAGCACAACAACAATAACAACAACAAAGAAAACATCAAATACATTCACATGTAAAAACGACCAACAACCCCCACTCAACACAGGCAAAAATATCAAAGATATAAAGACAAAACAAAAAGCAGCACCAGTCTTGGCTTAAGCCCACCAAGTAATCTCCAGGTTGCCCTCTGCTATACCAAAGAGTCCCCTGCGTATTGTGCAGGAAGAGCTGGTCACCTGGTGCCCAGAGTGACATTGGGACTGCAGATTTAGATGCGTGGGGCTGAGGGGTCTGTATGGTAGTTTTTACAAAGCCAGTGCAGTCTCTGCCCTTGCTTGCACATATGCACACGGAGAGTAGCACCACCAGCCCTGTGTCCAGTTCTCCTGAGTCTTAGGGCACTTCTTCCGTGTGTGTGTGTGTGTGTGTGTGTGTGTGTGTGTGTGTGTGTGGCAGGCGGGAGATTTCTGAGCTGCGGAAAGCTGGGAGCTGCATCTGCCGCTTACTGCTGATCCCTGGGAGTGCCTCCGCAGTTGTAATTGCCCCGCCCTAAGCAGGCCAGAAAGGGTGGTGGCTGGGGATGGCGGAGTCTCTTCTCTCCTAGCCCAGCAAAAATCACACTCTTCCCAGCCTCTTCCCTGGGTCAGAGCTGCCCGCCGGTCTTCCCAGTGCCTGAGCACTAAGGCTCCTCTGTAATCTGAAACTACTCCTCATTTCAGGGACCAGTTTAAGTCTCTGGAAGGGCGGGGTAGGATTGGAAGAGCGGGGAGAGGGGCCCAGGTATGAGTTTGTGTCCTTTGTCCGGCCTAGGGCCCAACTGGAGGTATCAGCTGAGGTTATGGCTTTAAATGCTGGATATGCTGCCCCCTCAGCAGGAGAGATCAGCTGTGGGACGCAGGGAAAGAGCCCACCTCCTGGCTCTTGTGTTCTCTGTTCTGTCCTGGGATCCCCTGCGTCTCTGCAGCTGGGTATGTTGGCCGTGTTTCCACCACCGTAGATGCGAACCCTGTCCCCACAGCCGCAGAAGTGGGCCGCGTCTCCACTCCGCTCCCTTCCCTCTTCCCCTTCAAGCAGTATTACATGGTATTCTTTGGTCATTTTCATTTTTGTTGTAAGAATCACAATTTTCAGGGTCTACCTTACTGGCAGATTATGTAATATATTTAAATGTAATTTATTTAAAATTAGGCCTCTATTAAGATTATTAGACTTGATAAAAATCAAGTTTCTGTATGTACATGACAGGAAATTCTTCTGTGACTAAAATAAGTGACTGAATATTTAGGAAAATACCATGAGATAGATAGATTGATTGATCAAACTCCTAAATGTTCATAATTAATGCTTTAGTATAGTGTGATATATAATAAATGGATATGAATGCACTGTTACCTTTAATGAGTTATTTTATGTGTAAAAAGTGACACAATTGTGCATTAGGGAGGGGAACTCAAAGAACTATCTTTTAACATCTGCCCTTAAAAACTGCTGAATTGAAAAAAAGAGCTCTCTACCTATTTATAATGTCAACAGATTGGTTACCTTACAACTACCATTCAATGCCATAACAGTCAACAGGTACAAGTTTAAGAAATATCTATTAACAAGAATCTAGAACAATTATTCTACATTTCCCTTTAATAGTTGATTAATAATCAATTATTATTGTTTAGTAGTTGATAAGACTTGTCTCATTTGGTGAGTTTATAAACTTTATCTACCTTTTTGATAGCTTTGAATAACTTCTTATGGTTTCTTATATCAGCCTGGTTTATTGTACTTTATCTTCAAGTGAGGATGCATTGAAAAGGAAATAAAGAACGTTATTACAATGTTGATGAAGAATTATATGTTATATCTTTTATTTTTATTTTTATTTTGTAGATGCTGAGTTGCCACCACTGAAACTTGTACATGCATTTTGTGCTTTTAAAGCAGATGATGGCCCATGTAAAGCAATGCTGAAGAGATTTTTTTTCAATGTTCATACTCAACAGTGTGAAGAATTTATATACGGGGGATGTGAAGGAAATCAGAATCGATTTGAAAGTCTGGAAGAGTGCAAAGAAAAATGTATGAGAGGTAGGTTTCTGGAGACACTTATCTCATAGGCATCTTTAAAGCTATTAGATATAATCATAAATTTGATAATTTTAGAAAAAAATAAGTACAAATCCTTTTAACATTCCAAGGAATATTTCTGTCAATTTTTTTCACATTTTCAGCATTCATGTTCGACTAACGTTATTTTACTTTTTCCATATCAGTCATTATGAAATATAATAAGCCCCATTTATTGTCCTATGCTCTTCTCCATAATAAAGATGTAAGAAAAACCTTTAAGCAGGTTTTAAATCTGCAATGCAGTAAGTGTAACTCAGCAGTTATGAGGTGACAGGAAAGATATTGTTAGTCACATTGACTTAGACTTTATCAATACAGCAACCACATAGTTATCCCATCAAGATAATGAATCTGAGAATCCACCTTGAGGCTCTCACTAGCTACTGATTAGAAAATTGTGAGCTGCATCAGAGAGTAGCAGAAATATATATAGTGTGTGTGTATATATATATATATATATATATATATATATACACACACACGCATATATATAGTATATACATATATATGCACACTGTGTATATATATATACTATCTATACACACTGTATATATACATTATATATATAATATATATATATGTGTGTGTATATATATATATATATACTATATATGTGTGTGTGTGTGTGCATATATATGTAAAATCATTCTCTTTGGAATCTTGGAACACTGTAGAAAAGAAATATGCTGATCCATGTAGACTTCACTGAACCCAAATTTCCTTTTCATATTGTTACTAAGTTATAAGGTTTCAAAGTACATCATATTATATTGTTATTAAACTTTCTTGAACACGTTATTCTGCTTTAATCCTATCAAGACAACATTTTGTGAACATTTTACATATTGCTATAGTGTAGGTGGTTTTATCTCTTCTCACTGAAATAAATTCCAAATAATTACTGATCATAATTTTGAAGGCTTTTTATTTCAGTTTTATTCTTCTGAATTGTGAGCTCCTTGAGGGATGGAAGAACCTGAGTTGTCTTTGTTTCCCCAGTTTCTACCTCCAAATTTCCCCATAGCGTAGCATGTTTTTTCAGCTAGTTGAAATGAACTGTAGTACTAAAGAGGTGGTATTCTCAGTTAGTCCCACTAGGTGTCTCGTTTTATTGAAAAGCAGGCAGCCTTCATTCTCACTCTGATAATGATTTCTGAAGCAGCTTTTACAAAATAGCCTTGGCATCATGATGCTCTAGACCTGTGGGGAAATCTCAATGTGGGAAAAGAGAGAAGTTCTCTCCTCTGTGACTCTATGAGGTTCTTTGTTGTAAGTTCCACATCTGACAGAAAAGAATCGATGTGAGTATATTTCTTTGACCTCAGAGCACGTATTTTCCTATATCCTCCCCATAGATGTGCTACAAATGTTACTAACACAGATTAGGCATTTCAGTGGTCTTCTGTGATGCTTTTAGTTTTTTGTGATGCCTGGTCATTTTCAATTCATCACAGATTTCTGTAAGTCATTCTCTTTCCATTACGGGGCCAAGTATCCTTTTGTGCTGAGTTGAATATCACTCAGGTTCAGTACCTTGGCTAGAGGACTAGTGACCTCATTCATTCTTTGTAATCCTTCCCATATAGCAGCCTACTTATTTTGATCAACTTGTCTCTTCCATGAAATACATAACTATCTTGTTGTTGTTTTTTAATAATTTACAAATCTTTTATTTCAACATTGTGCAACAGTTAACCTTTCTTTTGTTGTTCAGTGACTGCCCTACTTATAATATCTTCTAAAACATCATTACTGCCTAGCATATAAATGTAAGTCTCATGTCCTCATCTTCTCATTACCTCTCCAAAAACCACTTGATATTCATTGTTTGAATATCTGAGTATTTTATATAATAAGCTGCTGTTAAGGATATAGCTGTCATAGAGAAAAAAAAATATGGCTAGGCTTTTTTTTTAAAATCACCTAAGGACAGAACTCCATCTTCAACAAGGAATAACTGAACTGAACTCTCTCTCCCAATATAAATAACTATAAAACTGGACAAAATATATGAAGCAACTGTTTTCAGACATTGATCAAAAGGCAATGCAGGATTTTGAGCTCTGAGAGAAGGGAAACATGTGAGGTGTGCTCTGTAATCTCCCGAACTTTCTGTATGCTCGCACTTCTGGACAACAGTTAAGAGAGAAAAACCAAAGCACCGCATAGGGGCCTCCCTGGTGGACAACCTGGAAATATGAGATAAGGAGGCTGAGGTGCCTGAGGTTTCAGGAACAATATGTGAGAGAGAATGGACTTATGTAGGAGAGAATTAAGAAAAGCTGGATAGCAATCTCTTTGAGTTTGTCACAGAATAATAAAACTGAATGCATCTGGTGAAATTCTATGAGTCTGAGAAAGTAATTATCAGGGATTTGTAACTGAAACAATTCCCAGAGCTCTCACACGACGGAGAGATAGTTAGCATTTAATTTAGTAGTAGGACTAAATTAGACCCAAAAATTTACTTTAGATTTGCCTTAATAAAGCTTCAAACCTTACAAGATCCAGCTGATCCACAAGTATCTTAACTACCTGCCCAAAGACACTTCATCTTTCTTTAAAGGAAGACAATAAAATCCACAGCCAACAACATGACATTTAAAAACATTCACAATCCCCTCAAAATACTGAACATTCAAAGCATAAGTAAATTGTGATTCATAGCTAGGAGAAAAACTACTCACTTCAAACAGACATATAAATGACAGAGGTGATGAAATTAGTACACAAGAACTTTTAAATAGCCGTTATGAATATGCTAAAGGATTAAAAGAAAACACGAACATATTAATAAAAAACTGGAACATATGAAAGAGAAGTAAATGGAATTTATAATCCTGAAAAATACAATACATAGGAAATTCACCAGATGTACTTAAGAACAGAGCATACATTATAGAAGAAAGATCAGTAAACTTACAGACAGAGCAACAGAAACTTCAAAATGAAGAATTGTGGGGGGGGGGGGAGAAAAGACTGAAAAAGCAAACAAACAAAAAAGAATATAGCCCAGTAACCTATGATCAATCAAAATGTGTAATTGGTATTTGGGGGTAGGGGCGTAAGAAATATGTGAAAAAATAACTGCAAAACTCATCTATATTTGATGAAAACAGTAATTTATAAAACCAAGAGCCTTGGCAAATTC
This sequence comes from Rhinolophus sinicus, assembly GCF_057876585.1. Lineage (NCBI taxonomy): Eukaryota > Metazoa > Chordata > Mammalia > Chiroptera > Rhinolophidae > Rhinolophus > Rhinolophus sinicus. The sequence continues at coordinate 172,817,614 of NC_142517.1, read as the reverse complement.
AAAAAAGAATAAACACACACACACACAAATAGGAAAACTACACAAATGAATATAATAATCAAATTGCTGAAAATCAGGGATAAAAAGTAAATCTTAAAGATCTAGGAAAAAGATACATTAGATATAAGGGAACAAAGATCAAAAGAATCACAAACTTCTCATCAAGAAATAATTCACGAGAAGAAAATGGAATATCATATTTAAAGAACTGAAGGAAGAAATAAACAGTCAATTAATGATGCAGATCTAGTAAAAATACCCATAAAATGGAGATAAACACATTTTCAGATCAACAATATCTGAGAAAATTTATTGCTAACAGACCCGCACTGGAAGTAATATTAAAGCACTTAAAACTAACACACACAAGAAAAAAGGGGAGGGGGGATACGAGATTACTGTGCAAAGTTCTAGATACTATGGGTGAAAGTGGTAAAAATTATTTGAAGCTAGGTTGTCATGAATTAAAGAAGCATATTATAAGCCCAGAACACCCACTAGGAAAAAGAAAAAAAAAAAAAAAGATATAGTAAATACACCAATAATGAAGATAAAATTCTCATTAAGATATTTAATCCTAAGTAAGACAGAAAAAGAGGGAAACAGGAACGAGCAGATGAGCACCAGAAAACAAATAGCTAGAGAGTTATATTGACCCATAATAATTACATTAAAATTTAATGGTGTAATCACTCCAATTAAAAGCCAGGTATTAGACTTACTACAAAAAACAAGTCAAGAACTAACTACATGTTGTCTATAGGAAAGACATTTTAAAAATAAATATACAAAGATGTTAAATGTGAAGGGATGAAATAAAGTATACCATGCATCACTAATCATAAGAATGATTGGAAAAGTAGATTATAGGACAAGAAATACTAGCTAGAGAAAGGAAAAATATTTTATAAGAATGAAGGCTAATTAATCAAAAAGACAAAATAATCCTCAATGTCTAAGTATACGGGCTTGACAATTAAGTTCACAAACTCATCCTAGAAAGTTGTACATACCTCAATGCTGAATATCACTATGGTCAACTTTGAAGTACTCCCCTTGGGAAGCTATGCACCCATGCCAGCACCTAGACCACTCTTCAAAGCAATTTTGGAACTCTTTTTCTGGAATGGCCATCAGAGCTGTCATCATATTATCCTTGATGTCCTGAATGTCATCAATATGTCTTCCTTTCAATATTTCCTTTATCTTTGGGTAAAGAAAGAGTCACTGAGGGCCAGATCAGGTGAGCAGGGAGGGTGTTCCAATACAGTTATTTGTTTACTGGCTAAAAACTCCCTCACAGACAACACTGTATGAGCTGGTGCATTGTTGTGATGCCAGATCCATGAATTGTTGGAGAAAAATTCAGGTCATCTAACTTTTTCACGCAGACTTTTCATCACTTCCAAATAGTAAACTTGGCTAACTGTTTGTCCAGTTGGTACAAATTCATAATGAATAATCCCTCTGATATCAAAAAGGTTAGAAATATCAGTGCAACATATTCGTGAACTTAATTGCCAGACCATGTGTGTGGGCGAGCATGTGTGTGTGTGCGTGTGTGTGTGTGTGTATCAACTGCTCTTTTGTATGTAAACTTGTTTTATTAATTGTTTCCAAATACTTGTAATTTTGTTTGGTGTATTTACCTATGTAATAGCAAAGGCATGGTAACAAGGTTAAAAAGTTAAAGAATAAGTTTGTAAAATGGCTTCCAGATATATGGCTTTCAAAATGTTTGTCTTTTGTTTTAGTGGCTTTTTTCCCTGTAGCCTAACCAACAACATGATCTTTTATTGTTATTGTATGAAAAATAGGCATAAAGTAGTATGGGAAATTAAAGAATTAGATGAAAAATATCAAATTCCCACTTGGCTTTCTAGCCAATCAGCCTCTACAGCAAGGTTAAAAATGTCACATACAAATTCATGGAGCATCAATTCCTGAAATATCTTTAAAGGATCTAGAAAGTATGCCTTTTCTATTAATTACTCTTTTATTAGTTGGGATAATTGTGAATTGTGACTTTTCATAGAGCTTTACACAGGAATTTCCTCCACAAAGAATTAAAGAACATGTAAATAGCTTGTCTACTCTCTTTATTTTTAGTTTTGTCATTTTATGTTTTATTTGTTTGGACTTGTGAAGACCTAGTTAAGTAACAAGGGTCTTCTTCCCATAGAGTCAATTTCCCACCTACTTAGATTATTTTCTAGACTGATTTCAATAATAAAGACATTGAAAGTTAGCTTTCAGATTTTACCCTCCCCTTCTCCAACAAAAGAGAAAAAGATGAAGAAAGAATGGGGAGGAAATTATAATTTCTAAAACGTATCAGATAATTATGCATTAATTTGTTGTATATTAATTGCATTTAAATATTCATAATGAAATATGTAATATGTGAATTCATGTAAGTTGAAGTTCAAGGAATTACTAAAATGGAAATTACTAAAATGTATCATCATTACTCCTTGAGACATCAATAAATGTTATGTTCTGTATAAATCTAGGGAAATACGATAATTTGAATAATTTGCTGTAAATCTTTTCTCTATTTTTCCAGACTGTAATTGGCATAAATTTCAGTTAAATGAGGTGTACATGTTTGTTA